>NW_010145552.1:17838-27448 GCF_000699245.1 Pterocles gutturalis | reverse complement strand
TACACGCACACCTGACGTGCATCGACAGAACCACGGGTTCGCTGCATTAACGCAGGGCAGCCGGACGAGCTGGGGGAGGTTTCGGGAAGCTCTTTACCCTCTACCCCATGGACCGCCGACCCTTCCCATCTGCCGTGTATGTTCACATAAATCAGCAGCAAACACGGAGCCTCCCGCAGGCAGATCCAGGCAGGACGGACTCTCCGGGGCAGAGCAGCACCTTCTCCCTCGCAGGCAGGAATGGTGAAATGATAAATACTGGCGATAAAGATATAAAAAAAATTACAAACAAATCAACACCAGGCAGTGGAAAAGGCTGTTAGCCGCAGAATTTGAGACTTATCGGGAAAAGGCAGAGGACTGCAGGAAGATAAGGAACAGCCCGCAGTTAGGAGTTGAACGATTGAACTATCTCATTTTTTCCTCTTTGCTACAAATCAAAATTTTGAGCAGACTCCACTCCCTGCAGTGGAGGAGCAAGGTTACTAGGGAACAATACCATACATAATTAAAGAGTTTTCTTAATATACAGGCAAAAAGAACCCAGCAAATCATTGTTGCTAAGGGAACATTAATTCTCATGGTTTTGAACTTTTGAGTGCTGGAGTTTGCAGCCTGGACAGTGTTCACCCCGTGTGCGTATCAGGACTCCGCTGTTCCACACTACCGCTAGTTATTTTACGTACACATGAATTTAGGTAGTTGTTAGCATGTGCTTTAGCAATATCTATTATTTGTAGGCATGACCCACTATTCGGACACTAGTTTGCAGACAGTGTGGCTGATGAAGTGCAATCAGCTCAGTTGCTGTAACGATTGTCAACACGGTGAAACTGCCAGAGCCTCAGAGCCACCACCCGAAAGAGGTCACCGCAAGTGAATCGGTTGTGAAATCATTGCTAGAGAACACCAATTTAAAATAAAGATCAGAACAGATCGAGATAAACCCAACGAAGAAGCTTCTACAGAAGTTCCCATGAGAAACAGAAAACTGGTATTTTTTGCAAATCCCACAAGGAAAGTGAATGACACAGTAAAAATCCTGGCTCAGGAATCTTCTCTTGTATCCAGCCACGACAGGGAGGATTTTTTGTTTGAAATATCTCAGTGTTAAGAAAGTCCATTAAGATCTACACATCATTTTAACTGCAGAAAGATGCTGTGTCACCAGCATCCACCATCCCTCCAGCTGGGATGTCAGACAGGGACCGGGGTCGGAAATCCGAAGAGGGCCGTCCGAGGGGGTGATTACGTGGCAAGCACACAGCAACCAGTAACAGCTATTAATTCTTCCTCTCAATCACAAAAGGATTAAGGAATCTCAACACAATCACGTTTACTGACAGCTTCAGCAAAGCAGCCTCTCCTCCTATAAACGGGTCTCAGAAACGCCCGCTCCCCCTTCTTCCTCGCCTGCTTGCCTCCCCCCCACCATTCTACCAGTTCTCCATTTAAAACCAGTGACACAACAAACCCCCTCCAATACAGAAAAACTCTATTCTCTGAATGCACCGCTCCCAAAGGGGAAAGAAAACCCCAAGGGTTTCAGCCCTCCTCCCCAGTAAATCCCCTGCACAAAGCACTGCATCGCAATTAGCACGACGGGTCTGCAAATCCCAGCAAGACGCATCTGCAACACCACCATCTGATTGATGTCAGCAAAAACCACGGCACCTTCAGCATCACCTCCCTGCCAGGTGTTCCCATTAAAGGCAAAGACAACAAGTTCTAAATAAAATAAACTGCCAGCAGCCCGATATTCCCCTTCCCCGGCTGGATTAAAAAAGCACCTAAAACACACAACGTGACTGAACACCTTCCCGGTTCCTTTATCTGACAAAGCAATTTTTAACGCAGAAAACCAGAAGGGTGGGTCAGCCTGCTGTACGCATGCCGGGAAATCTGCTGCAAGAACTGCCTGCATTAGCCGTGCCGCCGCTCTCCCAGCAGCTGCCGGAGCGCGCTCTGCTCTACCGGCTTAGAAATCAACACTTTACATCTGCATCGTATCAACATTGGATTTGGAAAAGACAGAAGACTCACACAAAGCCCATCCAGCAGTTAGGAGCCCCTCTGATCCCAGCCCAGCCCGGCATCCCTGCGGAAGGAAAGCTCTGCCTTCTGCACGGCGGAACGTAAGGCGATGCGGCTCCCAGTTGCCATCGTGCTCCCAAACACATTAAAAAAAAATAAAATAAAAATCAAGCAGCCCCAGGGGATGAAAGGCAGATGGGAGCGTGCGGTGCCGGCAGCCGGAGTGGTGCCAGGACCTCACGGCATCGCTGCTGCTGCGGGAGGGACGCTGGGTCCCGGCCCCCAGCCCGCAGCGGCTCAGCCCAGCGTAGGAGAGCTAGTTGCAAATCTTGCTCTCAGCAATCCTGATGGATTCCAGCCAGGCTCAGGAATGACATGTGCCAAACGCAACCGCCTGCTGCTCTCCCAGGAGGGATCGGGGCTGGCGAGAGGTAAACCGGACCCCAAGGGAGGGGGGAATGGACCGAGGCTGGGATTTAAAAAAAGTCATTTTAATGCAAAATTCTTCCTGATTATTTAGGTTGTGAGGTGGGCTTCTGCTTCAGAAAACAAATATAAAAATTATTATTGTGCTACAATTAGTTTTACTATTCGAATTATGAAAAAATGATCAAAATTATTAAGAACTGCATGAATTTCCTACCAGAATAAAGCATTGCCCCCCATCAGAATCACCCCCCGGGGGAGTGAGAGCCGGGGCGCGTGGGGGTGCGGGTGCTGGGGGTGCCGGATTTTTACCGGTGGAACCACAGCCCAGACCTGGGTTATTAATTGCTGTATCATTAAAAAAGAGCTCCCCAATCACTTCCCAATATGTTGGATCCCTTAGGAACAGGCTCTGATATGTCACACAAATCATAAAAGCCATACAAGGTGTACTATCGTGAATTATTCTGCTTCAATTAAAATTAAGGATAATGTTCTATAAGCTACTTGACATTCCCAGACTTTCCCACCCACCGGATGAACAGATCTTCATCCAGTGGCCAAGAGCACGCACCAAGAGCAGGTATTTTTCAGAGGTAAGCTGAGCAGTGAAATCTCCAAAGGGCAAAAAGGAAAAAGCCCACCTCCGTTACATCACTGCTCTGATACAGGAAAAATAAATCCAAAATTAAAAACCTTTCCAGCTGCGTACAGTTTATAATGCAAAGCAATGGGAGATGGAAGACACAGAAATATTTTTATAAATTTAATATTACATTTGGTAATTGTTAATCCACGGGTCATCAAAATATTTTCTTCCTTCCTTGCAAACAAAATGCCAGTATTTAAGAAAATGGAAATGCCAGGCTGTGTTTTGAAAAACTTCAGCTGAAGTGGAAAATGAGGGTACATTTAACAGGAATAAGGGGATTTACCTGGCTGCATGTTCCAGAGAGTCCCGCTGGGCACAGGGACAACAGGCAAATGAGGAGTCAGGACTGACATGAGGTGTGGTTTGAAAATAACCCTGAATGGCCTCAAATGTCCAACACTAGGAAGCAACTCTTTCTGGAGTCCTGGCTGTAGCAGGGCACGGAGGAGTTCAGAGCAGCACTGCTGCCCCGCGGTTAATGCGCCCACACAGCAGAACACGAGCACAGGCTGGCTGGGCGATCCCATTAACGCTCATTACACTGCATCACAGATCTCATCCAGAACTATAAAAAGATGTGCACAGTTCATACTTTGTGCGCTTTAAAACGGCACTGATAAGAACATTATCTAAATTTATAAACAAGGGCCAGCCACCCTTCACACCTGCGCTGCACCGGAGCGCTTCAAGGAACAACCTGGAGAGCAGAAAGCAATCTGCAGAGAAAACATCGTTCCTTAATTAGTGCAAATGGCGGCGAGAAAGGGTAAAAGCAGCCGTACGGGGACTCTGAACAGCCAAGGGGAACACAAAAGATCACCCAGCAGTCAGTCTACCCCCTCAATTAATAATCTCAAGACCAGCTGATCGTAACTGTATACTGGAAGCGTGCATTTCCATACTGAAGGCTGCAGTGACTTCTTTTTATCCATAATGTTCTTATTTTTAAAATTCTGAACCATTCACGATCTTTTAGAATAAAACTTAAAATTCCCCCGAACTCTTGGGTTCTCTATGGTAGACATCCCCAAACAGAGCAAATAGACACTGCAGCCGTTCTCCTTCAAAAAACCAGCATATTCATTTGAAAACAGGACCAAAAAAAAAAAAAAAAAGACAGGGCAGAAACTCAATATAAAATTAGATTAGCAAAGTTAATTTTCAAAAGAACCGGACTTGTTCACACTCCTATGTTTCATTCACTGGGGTAAATCACACCAGCGCTTCTAAAAATCCAGGCAAACAAGCCGCCGACGTTCGCTGCACTTCAGCTGAGTAATTCTGCTTAGATTTACTGTTCAAATTCTCAGTTCTTGTCCCTCAAACTGTTCTGATGAACACTCTTCCAATTACTAAACGGGACAGAAGTCGCCTCACTGGTGTACTATTTTAATCATTTAAATAAATGGAAAGCTGGTCTTTTTGGAAACTCCATAAAAGTTAATGGGGCAGCGTAGGAAGTACTCAGCTGAACGGAACGGTTACTGTCACGGAACCGAAAGGTACTAATTTGCAGCCATCTACGTGCCTCCACTTGTAATTATTTTTCTGAAATTATGTTTCAAGCTCCGGTGGGGGCAATACAGAATCACCCAGGATGAGCGGATAAAAGAGCCACGGTTACAACTTTCAGAAAGGAGAAAAATCAGAAGCACTCATCTCTTGAGAAGTCATTGTAAGGAAACACAAACGCGGATACAAGCGATGGAATTTTACCCACCCACTCAATGAAGGCTCAGGAACCGCGACGGATGGCTTGGAGAAAGCTGATCAAACCACCAGAGTGAGAAATAACTCCACTGACGTGGGATTAAATGATCTCTTTACAAGACAAGACCATAAATAGGTTTAATAATTGGACAGAATATTGATGATAGAAAATAGGGGTTGGTTTTTTCACAATTTCTGACCAAATACTCAAAACAGTATTTTGTTCATTGGTTTGGAAGAAATTTAAAATTTATCCTTATACGCACGAGATGGAAAACACAGTCAATGACAAGACATTTATCTCAGACAGAATATCTGCTCTGCTATCAAACTCAGAGGACCTGGGAACCACCCAGCAGAATATTGCTACTGCAACATTTTGCATTTTACCTCTTTACTATTGTTCTGACAAGTAGCTGAAGACCTTTTGCTCACAAACCACGACACCCAGAAGATAAAGCAGGTTACCAGGTAAGCGTTAACCTCATCGCTGCCTCCACAGACTGTTAACCTGGACCTTCTTTCCCCTGAGGTTTTTTTTTCTTGAAAGCAAACCGTGCCGCCACCCCTGCCCGGGCAATCGCTCCAAGCCCACGGGCTCTTTCCCAACCATTTCTCTTGCACAAACGACAGGCTCTTCGTTACCAAACCAGCATGACTCTATACAACAAAAACGTGACTCCGACCTGCAGAACGCACCTTGGAATCCAAACCTCCGACACCTGCAGCACGGGCAACTCAACCTGGAAAACTGGGATGGAAAGAGACCTTCAGCCGCGACGGCAGCGCTCGGGCTTGTTCCTTGCTGCTGCTGATCGAGGGGCCAGGCTGATCCAGAGCCGGGCACTTTGGATCTAACATCCTGGGATTTGCACCTTGGAGGTACTGAGGGTTATCTTACAACAAACTTTGTTAAAGATGCCCAAACATAGGGATTTGGGAAGAAGCAGCCAGTTGGAGAAGCCACCCTGACTCTGCATCGGCAGCGCTCGGGCTTGTTCCTTGCTGCTGCTGATCGAGGGGCCAGGCTGATCCAGAGCCGGGCACTTTGGATCTAACATCCTGGGATTTGCACCTTGGAGGTACTGAGGGTTATCTTACAACAAACTTTGTTAAAGATGCCCAAACATAGGGATTTGGGAAGAAGCAGCCAGTTGGAGAAGCCACCCTGACTCTGGATCAGGGGGGGCGGGGACAGGACCAGGGGTGAGGGTTTGAAGCTGGAAGAGGGGAGATGGAGATGAGATGTGAGGAAGAAATGTTTTCCTGTGCGGGGGGTGAGGCAGTGGCCCAGGGTGCCCAGAGAAGCTGTGGATGCCCCATCCCTGGAGGGGTTCACGGCCAGGCTGGATGAGGCTTTGGGCAACCTGGGCTAGTGGGAGGTGTCCCTGCCCATGGCAGGGGGTGGCACTGGGGGGCCTTTAAGGTCCCTTCCCACCCAAACCCTTCTGGGATTCTGATTCCATGGCAAGGAAACAGCTTCGATGACCCTTACCCAGCATCCCAGCAGCTCCTACGAGGCATAATCCAGAGCTACAAGTTAAACACGAAGCTATGGAAACAAACATGTTTTCATTTACATTAAAGCACAAATTGGTTTTGTGGTTTTTGTTTTGTTTTCCAGTGGAACAAGATATCATTGTAGACATTTGAAAGATGTGGTCTCCTGTGTTTTGGGATAAGGCGGTCTTGCTTTCAAACTGAATTAGCCCAGGATTACATCTGGTGTTAGCACGCTGAAGCAGAACGAGTGTTCAGCTGTTACACCTTCCAACCCGAATAGATGTAACACCTAAACGTGCAACGGGGGAAAAAAAAGAGGTAGGAAAACTCAAAAATAACCAGAATATTTCAAAGAGCGATTAAAGAACAGCTCTACAGACAGCACTGGCATTCATTTTTTAAAACTCATTACAAGGTGGGAAAAGCCTTTTTTTTGGCTGTGAAAGCTTTCGGTGCCCGGGGGGCGTACACATGCTGGCGAGGAGGCAAAGGGACGAGAGTGAAGGAGGATCAGCGATGACTGACTTCCAGATTCCCTCCTTGTCATCACTGACTCAACATCCTTTCGCTCTCCATCTGTACATTATAAAATACTTGTACACCCTCATAAGGCTGACTGGGACCTTCAGCAACCACAAGCATCTTCAGCTTCAACTAAAAAAGCATGACAGATATACTAATTATTCCATTTGACTGAATATGTTAAAATGTAATTAACTAAAAACAATTAACACTATATAGGACATACGCCTTTCTTAACAGCTACAACAAGAGTTATCTATTTTGTAGGGCAAATTTTGTCTTTGCATTTGCGTGCGTTCCTCCAATTAAAAGTTTCAACGGCATTTTTGGAACAGCTTAGTGGTCATCTGTCCTAAAATTAGCTGAGAAATTGGTACAAGTGACTGAAGCTCAAAAATAGGCTATTCTGATGACAGGCAGTCTGCTGCTAGCACTCAGCAATCCCTGAACGACGACAGGAAGAGTGCAGTGAAAGGGATTTATGCCAGATTCAAAGCCCTATTGCATAGGGAAAAGGCTCCAAGATCCCCCAAAACCCATAACCGACATGTTGAAAGGATCGTTTTGGCTTTGGTTGAACCCATGGGGATCCAAATGCCATCCAAGCCCTTTCCCTGGGGATGAACCACAGCACCGCACCCATCCAGACCGGGCGATGGTCCCCGCGGCTGGGCAGCACCTGGGGACAGGCGTCAGGAACTCCACGGGACGAGCAAACACTCCCGGCCACGGGCAGGGGAATGCTTCACGCGACAGAGACGGCTCCTGCCATCAGCTCCGAGACGCTCTGCTCAGTGCTGTCCTACCGTCCTAG
Source organism: Pterocles gutturalis (assembly GCF_000699245.1). Taxonomy (NCBI): domain Eukaryota; kingdom Metazoa; phylum Chordata; class Aves; order Pterocliformes; family Pteroclidae; genus Pterocles; species Pterocles gutturalis. The sequence continues at coordinate 19,787 of NW_010145552.1, read as the reverse complement.
GAAAGCCAAGTTTAACCTACCAAAATCCTAAGCAAAATATTTCAAAGGTTTAAGTTAAGCTTGGTTTAGAACTCAAGACTTTTTTTTTTTTTAATTATCAGCTAATTCACCATACTTTATGGTTGGAACTGCTGTGGCCAGTGTGTCCTCCCTACACCTTTAATGAGCTTCAGAGCTAGTTAAAACTGTGACGTTTTTCCACCCAAGTGTAAGGAGGCACTGATGCTAGCGCTCCTCAAAGTGATTTTCCCAGATGACGGAGTAAATCCACGCCCGTCAGCGGCCGTGTTCAGCCTGCGAGTCCCGGCTTCCACCTGCGGACCCCAACGCTTCGCCTGCCCACGTGTGCTTAATTCCATTACCTCGGTCAACCCTATTGATTCATCTAGGACTTGCGAGGGGAAACTGATTTTTGGCAGAGCGTACCAGCACTTCTGGACGAGGATTTGCCACAATTAACACCCAGTTTGTAACGGAGCTCTTCCAGCTTTACGTGTGCATGAGACAACCACCGTAGGATTGTCACAATTAAACGCACTGGATGGGCTGGTGTGTTACCCAACTCCAAACCACGATGTTTCTTTCAGTACTGAAGAAAGTAATTTAACTACTGAGTCTGAATGTGCTAGCGAAATTCCAGTAAGAAAACTAAGGAACAGCAAAAGGGGAAAGAAAACAAAAAATCCTGTCTGAAAACCTTGTATTTCTTAGCTTGTCATTGTTTTCTCGAGCAGAGGTAACACTGAGTATTGTTTTCCATCACCAGCTCCTGCTGCATCCTGCACTCTCATACTGCAGCTGAATTCATTCTTCCATTCCGCTGAGCGCACTACTGATGTTTTCAGAAACACGTTACAGCTTTTCATCACAGGCATTTCCACCAAATGCAACCAAAATCCTTCTTCCAGTCTGTTCCCTCCTGGAATCCAAATAACCACATTTTAGAAGTTATGGAGCAGGAACAACGCAACCCAAACGTCCTCAGGAATCACCTTGCTCACGGCTCCTGTGGTTCTGTACTGCAACAGGAAAAACTCCACGGATGTATGCAGCCACAATTTATGGCCTCTGATCAGAAATATCACTCACTCTCCTACTTAAGGCAATTCTACAGTAAAATATAAAGAGGTTAATGGTTCTATTTAGCTGGAAGAATGAGTAATTATTTATAAAAATTATTTTCCAGATACTACTCAAGGAGCAGTAGTAACATAGACACACGCACATTTACAAATAGAGACAGGCAGGGCTTGAAATAAATTATTAAATATTGAAAAAATTCTGCCTGAAAGATAAAACGCAAAAGGAAAAACAACATACAGACCTGTCGTATCATTTAGTACCAGCACCAGATTTCCTATTTCCAGATATTCCCAGATTTATTTTAGACGGCTCTTCACAACACCACGCGGTTCCACCCCAATCCACTACGAAAAGCTCCAAGTATTGCACAACGCTGAATTCATCTGGGAACAATAAAAAGGGTCTAAAAAAGGAAACGGAGGAACAGCAAAGCACTCGCACATCCTCCCAGGTTGTCCAGGAAGGAGTTTGCCGTGCCAAGGGATGCCAGCCTGGGACTGCGGCACCAGCCCGAGCGAGCTGCTGTCGAGCTGTACGCGGGATCATGAGACCAGACAGAAATCTCACTAATTAATGCAATTACAGAAGCTCTTTGTAGCAATTCTTTTTGATTTATCAACCAGGAGGTACAATCCATCTCGTACTAGCACATTACACATGATGGCTTATAAATATTTTTTGCCAATTAAAATGACACCGTGGATTACTCCCATGGAGAAGAATACCTTCCCTTCGCCTCCAGCCGTTATAGAGGAGAATGAAACATCCACAGACAAGGGCAAAAAGCTGCTGGAGTGAAAGAAAATAATTTTAGAAACAAAGAACTTCCCTCCCATCAATATTCCAGCAAATTCTGCTGGGTAAGC
>NW_010145552.1:16623-17821 GCF_000699245.1 Pterocles gutturalis | reverse complement strand
AAGTAAAAAACCCGCTTCTCAAAGAAATGCAAGTCATGGAGCACGGATCAGTAACAGACCCGGCGTCCAGGGGAAACGGAGGTTTTCCCTGATCACATCATGATACTGATGCACTACAACAAACCATTCTTCCAGAGATAGAAAATGTAATCAGAAAGAATTAAGAAGTTATTTATATGGTAAATAACCAATAGCCTAAATGTACGTTGTTTTTAAATGACAGTATAAAAATAATTGCCTTATGGTGAAAACCCTGCCATTTCTCATTAAAAAAAAATAAAAAATCATTTAAAAAATTGGTCAAAACAGTCTGATGCTTTGTTTTCACATGCTCTGCCTGCATCTCACCACCACAGAAGCCAGCATCTGACGACAGCAGATGGTACAAAATTTAAACCCAGAGTCGGTGTCAGGGGTTAGCTAAAGCCCTGCAGTGTCGGGAAACCTTGCAAGGAAAAGGCAGAAGCAAGAAATCCCGCGGCTGGGGTGCCACTCCGGCAGGCAACAGGGAGAAGGAATCATGAACAAACTTCACTCCTGAAAGCTTGTGAAGAAAATTGACTTAACCAGAATATACGCAACGTGGCAAAGAATCATCAAATTCCCAAAACACGGGCTGACCCCTTAAGACAAGAAATAAAACTTAAGAGTCAACACGCGGCATGGGACAGCCCCGAACCATCAGCCATGGGGTGTCTTGCTGCATTTGCTGCTTTTCCATACAAACGCTGTCCCCCCTCCCTGGAGAAAAGCAGCAATGCCACCCCAGTAACCTGTCACACCCCCCACAGAGAAAACTCCAGGGAACAGCACTGCGCTTCCAGGGAGACGACTGGCAGACACGCAGGAGGCTTGTAGGTGAAACCATGATCTACCAGCCTGAACACCCAAGGACTGGTGGGTCCCCAACACCCATCCAAGGACTGGCAGAGGGTCCCCAACACCCATCCAAGGAGCTGGCGGGTCCCAAACACCCATCCAAGGAACTGGCAGCAGGTCCCCAACATCCACCCAAGGACTGGTGGGTCCCCAACACCTGTCCAAGGAACTGGTGTGTCCCAAACACCCATCCAAGGACTGGTGGGTCCCCAACACCTGTCCAAGGAACTGGTGGATCCCAAACACCTGTCCAAGGACTGGCAGCAGGTCCCCAACATCCACCCAAGGACTGGGGGGGCCCCACCACCCCCCCCAGGCC
>NW_010145552.1:0-16550 GCF_000699245.1 Pterocles gutturalis | reverse complement strand
ACCCAAGGACTGGCAGGTCCCAAGCATCCTTCCAAGGACGGGCAGGTCCCAAACACCCATCCAAGGACTGGTGGGTCCTCTAAGGCTCATTCAACAGCATTTCACCAACACACAGATTTTCCTCCATGGGCGTCAGTCTTGATAACATGGTTGCCTTCACAAAGTTAGATAGCTGGGACTTCACATCCCCATTAATAACCGAATAACTATAACCGGAGACGTGTTTCTTTGGGTAAAACCACCTGGGTGCTTCAGCGGCTCCTGCAGAAACTCCTCCTGCTCCTTCACATCCCGTTTTCCCAGTTACAGGCAGGGCTTGGCAAGGAAAGGAGTGTTCATCTGAGGATTTCATCTGGGAGAACTTTGTTAGGTGAAGTAATTTCCACGTTCTCCTCCAAGCGTTCTCCATACACTTCGGAGGAAAACCCTGGCAACCCACCCACAGCGCAGGGACCCCCCGGGAGCACCCACAACCCAGCGCAGCCCCAGCACACCCACCACCACACCGGCACATCTCGGGCACAGCGTGATGGGAGCCACAAGAACAACTTCAATCAGGAGCCAGCCTGGCTGAGGAAACCCACTCTCAACGCCAGAAGCGACATTAAATCTCAGAGAGGAAAGCCCAGGACCCCAGCAGCCCCCGCTCCCCTTGCTATGCTGCTCATGGACCATCGAACCCCACCCCACTTCTTGGACAATTTTTTTTTTTTTTCCATCTTTACCCTAGGCCTACCCAGCTTGTTCCGCAGGACTATACTGGCTGCAGGGGGTAATTTTTCACCAGAATAATTTTGCTGATAGCCTTCTAAAGATATTTTCTTTCCGTAGGTACGGACACGCTTGCCGGCACCGCTCCGTTTACCGCTGCGAAACCAACCTGAAAACGTATCGACATCAACAGTCCAGGATTTAAACTAAAGCAAGACCACACACACAGATATATTTCCCTTGTGTCTTGATTTATATTGTTGATTTATATCGTTAAAAGCGTTTGTAATCTTGCCTGTGAGCAGGCTCAGCAGTGACTTTACATTCAGTTCATCACCACTTCATTAGTTGTTGCTTCCCTCCTGCTGCCCCACCACCTGGATGAGGTGTAAATTATCTGCTAAAAAAAATTGTTTACACTTATTTTTGTTTTGCTTGGGAATTTAAAACTTCGACTGTTGAGCATTCCCTGTAATGAGGCCAAGTTTTGCATGGCATTACATTAGGTAAAATAATTACACTTTTAAAATTACTGCTGTACAGAAGATTACGGAGCAACCTGTTAGAGCTAAAATTATTCTATTTACATAGACAAACTTTGAAGTTTATTAATATAAGTCTGCAGTGAAACAGCTGTTCTGCTGATTAAACAAATTATGACTAAGTTTTTGTGTTAGCTTCCCCAAGCAGGCAGCTGTTAAAAAGCCAGAGAGCCTAACTGCAGAAAACTCACAAAATGCAGAAAGATCCGCAGCATGTTACACAACCACGTGAAATAAGCAGAACTCAAGCCATCCATTATTTTAAGTGGCTTTCAGACTTAAATAAAAAATTACTATTTGCTTGAAGAATCCTGAAGAATTCCTGGCACCACGACCTGTGTCAAAGTAACCTTCAGATTCCAGGTAAGAGAATATTTAATGATAAATGGGTTTGATTTATCAGAAAATTTAAATGAGCAAGCAGCACACGAACACTCGCATAAGGAATGCACACAAACCTGTCCTTGATGAAATGAAAGGAGAGCTAATTTTTCAGCTTTCTACCCCATTTCCAAATTCACAGTAGGTCACAAGTGGAGATGAAAAAAAAAAAAAAAGAGGACAAAAAGCACCCAACTGTCCCAATTTATTTCTCACACTCCAAAAAAAGCTCCATCCATGGTGGCAGTGGCGAAGGCAGCAGGAGGGTATCGCCTCTCCCTGGGCTGTGGCACTATCACCCATCAGCACAGGGAGCTGGAAGCCTCAGCCAGCGCTGGAAGGTCGAAAGAAAAGATGGAAATGCCTCAAGCTAGGCTGATGCTCGCTTGGGCTGAGCTTAGTCATAAAGACGAAACAAGATTCGACAGAGCAGTAATAAACTGGAAAGGTTTCCTGTAAAGATGGAGCAGAAGTCAAAAAGAGGGAAACTTAACCTGAATACATAATGAGCAAATCATTTGTCAAAGCGTTTCGGTTTCACCGGCAGGTACAAATTCCTCCGATTATCTCGTTCTTCTCAGGCGTGCACAGACCCAGCTTCTCTAAAAGAAAGAACACGCAATAGCTCAAGCGCTTGGCGCATTGTCATAGAAATATTAGGGAACACTGTACCTTATTTTCCCACATCTGCAAAGCTCACGCAAACAAATATTTGTTTCTGAGAAGCAATTTTCAAGTCTCTCGGGAACAGAGGGCACAGCAGCCTTCAGCAAGGAGCCAGCCCAGGCAACCAGCGCATCTCATCGGGCCAGGCATATATATATACACATATATGTATATCCATAGACACATATGGCTGGGTTTCTATTTGAGAATTACTTCTCTTTTAAATCAGATTAATGTCAAAACGCAGGCAAGCCCATGAGGTGACCCAGCCTGACTTCCCGCAGCACAGGAGCCACATCATTTCGTTCATTTGTGTTTGACTGAAGCTATCTGCTCCTCTGCTGCCAAAAAATCACTTCCATTCACTTAGCCTCAATTATCCTTCATCCCGTTAAAGCACGAAGCCTTTCCTCATCATTTCCCGTTCCCATTCAGTCTGTGACACACCTTAGATACCCCCGTATAGGGCGGAGTGGCCTTTGGTACCCGTATTTCCATCCAAGGCTTGTACAGCTCCCCCCTGATAACTTTCGCACCCACCACTCCTGATTTTCCAGGATGTGACGATTCATTCCCTGCAGCCCACTGTGGCTTCCTGTATTCTCCTGGATTTTTCAGCCCCTTTTCCAGAATGTTGACCTCAGCCCTGACTGCAGCTCAGCACCACTGACCTCCCCGATGTCTTGCATTAAAAACCCACCTTCTCGCTCATCCTCCTTAAGAATCTGCCGCACACACGCTCACATACTCCATCAGCCCTTTCTGCCCCAGTATCTAACTGGAAACATGACCCTTCCGCCACCGCTGCTGTCCAGGACATTATTTTCTCATTTGCAAGTCCACATACGCATGCCTGCGGACATGACCTCAGGTCTGATTAGCCGGGATTAATTATCCTACCGACAGTAGGATCAAACAGTTTGCCCTCCTTGTGCGTAACCTACCTTCCCTCGCACTCACCACTCTGAATCTTCAAAAACTGAATTTTCTGGAAACCAAACCCATACACAACCCAGCAAAGCACCCACGCGATGCCCAGTCGGGTTTTGCATTCATTCTGACTTCCAGAGACCGCATGGAAGCCCATTTAAAATATCTTTTTAAATAAAACTTCAAGCCCCAAACTCCTCCAGCAGCAAACACCCCACAGCCCATGCATTTATGGAGAGCGACAAACCCATCTGCTTTCGGAGGGATTTAATGTCCAGGTGCTTTATGTGACTGGCAGGAGCTGAAGGGACTTTCCGATGGCTCCCAGCACGTTCAGGACGGAGTCCGGCACTTACAGGGAATGTGCAAAAGTGGAGGAAAGCACAGGAATTTAGCTGTAACCTGTTAACAACTCGCACTGCATCGATCACTTGGATGCCATTGTATACAGGAATAAAAGCCGGCAGGCACAGCATCGTCCGTCCCCCATTTCCCCCATCCCGCGTGCTGCTCCGCAGGTAAACATTTCTATTTAATCAGGACATGGGCTGAACGGCAAACTGTACTCAAGGAAAACAAATGGGGAGACTTTGTGAAAGCTTGTGAGCACCCACGTGGCAGGAATTGCCTGTGTGAGGTGGGGAGAGCAGAGTCCTCTCCACAGCTGCCAAAAGGAGGGTGCAGGGAGGGGGGTGCTGGGCTCTGCTCTAAAGGAACAAGTGATGGGACAAGAGGAAACCGCCTCAAGTTGCGCCAGGGGAGGTTTAGGCTGGATATTAGAAAAAATTTCTTCAGTGAAAGAGTGACCAGGCATCGGAACAGGCTGCCCAGGGCAGTGGTGGAGTCACCATCCCTGGAGGGGGTCAAGAACCGTGTGGATGTGGGGCTTGGGGACATGGGTTAGTGGGTTGGGTGGGGTTGGGTTGGACTTGATGATCCTTGAGGTCTTTTCCAACCTTAGTGATCCTATGATCTCTGTGCTGTCTTATCCTGGTGGAGTATCCACATCTTTAATCTGTTTACACAGGCGTTAAACACAGACACTGACAAATAACTCTTCCTTTTTCCACTGTGGTTTCATGGTGTTTCTGAATTTCAATAGCATGGAACAACCAAAACCGAAGTGGATCATACTGTAATACCTGAGCACGCTGCCGCTTCGCCTCCTTAAAACATCAACTCACCCACTTGGTGATCTTTGTGGATGTTAGTGGCAAAAAGCTGGGCAAAACCTCCAGTAAATACACTGTAGCTCCAAATAATGACATCGCTGCTGTTCTCCCAGGATGAACAGAAACCCCCCCAGTCCTTCTAATGGAACCGAACTGCTCAGGCAGCAAACACACCCCGCAACCCAACAGCATCACCGGAGCGATGCCGGCCAACCGCCCGCCCGGGAGAACTCCGTTCTGGAGAGATAAGACTCCCACACTTCAGCCCTACATCGACATTTATGGCCAAACCAGCTGCCCCGGGCTGTCTGCAAGTCGAGGTGCTTGCACAGCACCCGTGACCTCATGCACCGCATCCAACACGTACCTGCCCCTTGGCAGCACCGCCTGCGACGCCAGGAACACCCACTGCCAGCCACAGCCTTTAAACACAACTGCCCGCTGCTTTTAAAGCTAGATGTGAACACTGAGACACGGCGATTCCGGCAGTCTTCTAAGTATCAGTACCGGGGTTAAGATCCCATCAACACACGTGGTTCAGGTTCCAAGGCAGGGGACCCCCGCTATCGGCTGCATCCGAACTGCTCTCCGCAGCATCGCGCCAGGGTCAGCCTTCCGGCAGGAGCTTCTCTTCCAACACACTCTTGCTTTTGGAGACCGCAAGTGCAGAAGTCTCTTCTTGCAGTGGACTTCGCTGGACTTCCACCCAAAGGGCTCCAGAAACCTCTGTCCTGCACACTGGACTCACACCCCAGCAGGAACTGGATGCTTTCAGCAATCTCAGCTATATGCTAATTGCAGCATCCAGGTAAAAGCACACTTCAACATACACTTATTTTCTTTTCTAAAGACAGAAGAACCCCTCCCCTGTGGTTTAAGAAGATCCACCCTATTCCTAAATTCTACACGAAGCATAAGACTACCATGTATTCTGTTCCTGGGGGGGTGGAGGGGAGGAGAAAACAAGGAAAAACAATAATTTGTGCATGGCCAGTTTTAGTGCGCCTGATTTAAATATAAGGATGATGCTATTTACATGTAACTTTTCTTGCATTTGTCGACTCACACAGCTGCTTGAGCAATTAATGACAATTAAGTCTTTGGAAGAGTTACATCTTATATCTGGGTTAGCTAGAACAGTCAGATCCATGCCACAACCAAACCCAATCCTTTCTTCCTAACTGCCATCAGGCATTACCAGGCCAGTAATTACATTGATTTATCTCCATTAAAGTACAGAGGGATACCGACTGGCTGCATAGTTCATTCTGCAGATTCCTTGTTACTCCTCGTAGTACAAGAACAAATCAATCCCCGAATCCTCTTCTAGAGCTCCACTTCAGTCTTTGAACAGTGGAAAAAAAAAAAAAAAAAAAAAGGAAAAAAAAAGTGTTATTTGAACAGATCTCCATTCACTCTCTTCCTGTGTCAAAAAAAAAAGAATTTAGAAATGCATGTTAAATGCATGTTGGTTTTGCCTTTTTTTTTTTTTTAACCTAATTTTTTTTTCTTTGTTTTCTAAAGTCCTTTGGGACTGTGTGTCCTGGACCTCAGCAACCCAGGCTCACCGAGCAGCCTGCACTGGGACGTCTGGCGTTCGGCAGGTCCAACCCCTCCTCCTCAAAGCAACTGACATCAGGTCACTTGGGGCTTTACTCTCCCGAATTCTGGTCCTTCTGGAACGTGTTTATGGAACTGCACAGAGCAAGCACGGCTACCTGCACGACTCCCCTTTTTCCTTGTCGTGCAAAGCAGAAAGGAAAACTCCAAACTATGGCTGAAGCAGAAAAAAAATCAACTTAAAAGGCACTAAACCAGAGCGACAGACTTCCTTAGGCACCTACCATTCCCCCTGATCTTTTCACGGATCAAGTCAATGACAGACCTTTTGGAAGGACAGAGATCTGTTCAGAGCACGTGGCGAAGCACCGACACGTCAGCAGAGGTCAGGGCTGCGCGGCACCGCCACGAGATGGAGAAACTCCTCCAAATGGGAAAAGAGCTGAGGTCATATGAAGCACTGAGCGAGCCTAATGAAGAAATAATCAGCTAAAGGTCAGGCTATTGCTTGTACACTTAAAAACATGAAAGCCTTGGCCCCACAGAACGTGTGCCACCGAGTGACATTTCAGGATGTTCCCGTGACATGATGTGCTACACTCTGCGCTGCAGAGGTTACTGCCACCTGTTACCAGCTCTGCATCAAATAATAAATATTCCTAAAATTAATAAACCCTACATTCTTTGGTTAGATTCAGAATAACGTAGGATTTATTAATTCTATAAATTTTTGTTTTCAAGACTTCAGATTTACTTGAGAGAGAAAATGGGAATGGCTGCTTTCTGAGAGGTACAAAGACTTTTGTAACAAAAAAACTTTAAAAAGTTCCGATACCTTGTCTGGAAGTTCTCTAACAGCGCCCTGGTCAGCAGGTTCCCTAATATTTATTATTGAGCTATTATATAGGATTTGCTCAGAGAGACGCTGATTTGTAAATATCAAGACACTGATGCTGGGTATTGTGTGTTTAATACATTTACAAGATGTTTATTGGGGTATATCCAGCAACAATTTCTCAGTGACACATCCTTGAGTTATCTTTACAACGGCACTATTATAAAAGTCGAGTTTCTTGCCTTACATCCCACTAAATGAGCATCTCCCAGAGCAAATCCTATATAATAGCTTTTATTACTAGACCTCAAAAATTAGTTCTATGGTAAATGCCAAGAGCTGCACCTCACTTCCCTAAATATCCTCCAGATCTCACAACTCGGCGCAAACCACACCCAAGAAATCATTTCCCTGTAACCTGCAGCACACCCTGTTACCAGCCAGCGCCGCTTCTCCGGCAAACACGCGCAGCCCTCCAGAGTATTTTGAAATAAATTAAAGCTTTCAATATAATGGAACGGTTTGGGTGGGAAGGGACCTTAAAGCCCACCCAGTGCCACCCCCTGCCATGGGCAGGGACACCTCCCACCAGCCCAGGTTGCCCAAAGCCTCATCCAGCCTGGCCTTGAACCCCTCCAGGGATGGGGCATCCACAGCTTCTCTCTGAACACAGCATATTAAAACACTTTAAAGCCTTTATACAGGCTGTACTTTTTAGATCAAAAGGGACAAATATCCAAGGCAGCATGAGAACCTCCACGTTTACGCTGCAGGGCCCTTCACAGGACATTTTATTACAAAATTCTCCATCAGTCTTGTTGACTTCACACTCCCATAAATTTTGTGCCCAGAGTTTTGCACAAAACAAACTGAAAAGAAAAATATTTTACCGCAATTCATGAAACATTTCAACTTTGAAACATCTCAGCCTTAAACCTACAGCATCCCCCCACTAGTACATCACATGGCGATACCTGCGACTCTCTCACCCTTTCCTATTTCTCCTTTAGGAAACTACACACGTTTCCTTAGACCAGGACAAAAAGACATTGCTCACCAGGTTGTGTATAAAAGCGTGTGCAAGTACTGAAGCATTTACATACTCAACAAAAATAACATTCCATAATTGCATAGCTGAAAATACATCTAGGATCTATTTCTGAACAGAAAAACTTCTCTTTTTTCAGTAGTAACTGCAGACTTGTTTGCAAATTTACTTAAATTAAGTCTGTCTCCCTTTCTTCCATCCCAATAACAGCTGCCCAACAACCAGGCAAAATCATTGTATTCTGCTTAATTTCTATTCAATAGAAATAACTTAATTGCAGCGAGCTCTTCAGCTGCAATTTTGCAGCACTAACATCCACCAGACATTTTGTTTTCGGCGTGTAACACTAAGAACCAGCTGTCTCCTGCCCACTTCTCTATTAGCACATCAGATAATTCAGAAAAATCAGCCAAGAAGCAGACCGTAGCGGTAACGGCTGATTTTTATCCCGGGAAATACACTTGCACAGACAGGACCGTTACCTGATTTTTCTGATTCATGTCTCCTGGCTTCGATTCAGCACGACGATTTCTCTTTCCTTATTATTATCCCTTTCCACCACCACTAATGTACCTCTGCTCTTTTCACACTTCCTGAGTGGTTAGCTATCAGAAGAGGGCTGAAATAGCGCGATGTCAAACAGAATGAAGCAGTTGCACGGCACGGCTGGAGTTTTTTATCTTTCCAATCAACGGGACGAGGGCACTCAGCTATCGAGTCACCGCAGCTGTATTTCTCCGGACCGCCTCGCCATGGATAACGAAGCTGTGAAGGCTAACAGGCGTTGCTCTCCCCTTTCCAAGGGTGTCCACGACAGGGAGCAGACAGAGAGATTCATCACCAGTGCTGACTGCAGCATCGTGCTGTCCGAATGCCAATGACCAAGTGCTCTCCTAGGAAGCGTCACTGAAGTCCCAAATGACAAATTTCTAAACGCAACTTTAAATACTTCTGAGACTAATGGTGAAAACTGTTTTCAGGAGTCTTTGCTGCCAGGCTTTTCATCTCCCACGCTTAAAAAAATCTCAAGGAGGTGTGACTGTTTCACACTCAATAGACTAACCTGAAACTTTTTTTCCCCGGAAGATTTCAAGCCGTTTATCTTCGCTTTGCCCATCTAACCCAGAGAAGAAGCCTGGTATAATCCGGTTGTGCAGTGATACCATTAAGGACCAAGATGAAAATTTTTCTGTGTTCGCTCCCATCCGGAAAACTCATTATTGCTGTACTTCATCATGGAGATAATTCACCTTCTTCTGTTTCATCCGCAAATCCCGGTTATATAACACAAGACGTGAACTGGGTAAGAATACGGGAAAGCAGATTTCTAGCAAGACGCAGGACGTACCTTCAGAGGTGCTCTTGCTGCTACTGTAAACTATTTTTAGCACCTATAGATCTGATGCATCATTCTAATTTTATACCGGAGTTACTAGTAAGTGGCATCTGAAAAAATATGATGATTTAGGCATAGGGAGGATGCAGGGATGTCTTTCTTTTTATTCAGAATATTTAATTGAATCAAGAAATATGCACTATAGAGCATTATTAAATTCAAACTGGGGCTTTCTTCCTTGAAGTATAGTTTACAGCACAATAAATAAGGGGTAGGGAAGAGGTACACAAGACAGATGAACCAAAGAGAGCAAAACGGAACGAATAAATAGATGATTATACTCCAGTGATGTAAGCAGAAATATTAAAATAATGTAATCACCCATTTATAAATAAAACAAACTCCTTAAATACAATATTAAATATGGTCAGATATTAATATTAACCAGACTTTTTCATCACAAAACATTTTAATCACAAAAAAAATTCTGTTTATTCAAGTCCATGAGAACAAACAAACCTTCACAACCTCGATCCCTCTGCCCGCCTTCCCTCCCCTCGCCGGAGCCAAGCTTTAACAGCCCAAATGGAGGAGCACTTTCCCAATCAATACCTGTTTCTCCCTGTATTTTGGCTACGTAGGTAGCACGTTTTCATGTTTTAAGATAAGCCACCTTATTAGAAACCTAAAAAGTCAACATATTTTTGTAAGTATTTTATTTGAAAAAGTCACTAACAATTCACTTGTTATTCACAGTGCATTTTGCGTATCAATGAGGTAGGAAACGTTCATTCCCATGATTTCCACATCTCAGCTGAGACTCCCCCGTTAATACCCTCCGGCATTATTATACACACCAAACCAAACCAACAAACAAAAAGGCGGAGAAGAGGCGGAGGAAGAAAGGATGAAGAGATATATAGGGTGTGTTTCATTCTAAACAGAAAGAAACCCTTACATTTGATTGCCATAACTAACAATGTAAGCAATAACTCTTTTCTACATGCAAATCAACATTTCCACAAAACACTGAAACACAAGAGGCACACTTTCATGTACTTCTAAGCTCAGAAAAAGGCCACACAGCTTTGAAAAACTTTAAACATCTGTGCTCTAACACTTACAACCGCATCCTGAAGCGACCAGAGAAACAAAAGATGCCCTAAGCAACACTAACCTCGTAACCGTTCCTCCTCCTTTCCTCCCTCACCCCGTGATGCAAACCCACCTCTGAACGACGCTGAAGGTTATTCCTTTCTGAACTCAAAGCCTCCTGCACAGTTTTGCCAGTTTCCAGGCAGCCAAGCAGGAGACGCCGGAGCTGGTGCCAGGGGCTCTGCACCGCGGGCAGGACTGGTCCCTCCTCCGGCAGCTCCGGGCTCTGCTCTCGCCTTCCCCCAACACATCGCTCGGGCAGCTGTACATGCAACCCTCCTATCCCTGCATCCCTAGCAACCTGCAGTTCCTTAAATTAACAAAGTTGAAAATTACTTTAAACAAAAAAAAAAAAAAAAAGCTAGCAAACCTTGCCATACAAAATCATCTCAGGCAGGTTATTACACGTTTTACTTTTCATATTTTGCATTAGCTGCTACAATCATTTAAAATGTAGGTGTAATTCTTCATATTTTCATGATGGAAGAGAGATGCAAGCTCATTCAATGCAAAAACGTAAGCAAAACTTTAATCAGTGAACAGCACATTTGGTATTTTCCCCGTTGTCAGATTTCCTACGGAGCAAGCCATCTGTTTGGGGGTAAAACCATCGCTGTTTGCAATATGGAGACATTCTAATTAATGAAATAAAAATAGCAATTTGGCTTAAGAGGCTTTGGCAATTCATAAACGTACTTAAGTCCATCCATTTATCACACAAGTTCCTCCCTCCCCAAGGAAGGGCACCGAGCAGAGGATGAACGATGCCCTGGTTTGGTTTATTCAGGGAGCTGCAAGACGGACCCAGCGAAGCATCACCCAGGGAGGGACCGTGCTGCTGAAACACCTCAGCACCTTCCTAAAAGTCGGCTATTTCCCCCCTGCTCCATCCTCCTGCTACGTTTTTATGGCAATAACTCATCTCTTTAGGACCACGGAACGGACACGTGCTGGAAGCGTGTATGATGGTACCTGCACCTCGTAAACGTTCCTCAAAACGCAAAGGAACATTGCCTGCTCGTTAGATATCCCAGATTAACTACCCATATTGCTTATCGCTTATGAAAAAAACACAAAAAACCCACCCACATGGCCAGGAGCCCCAAGGCTCACAAAAAGCAACTGCAGAATTAAAAAAGAACTTTTTTTTTCTCTCTCTGTGCAAGTATGTTTGTGTTTATTTTTATTACTGCAGAGCTTGGAAGCCTGAACTGAAATCAGGGTCCTACTGTGCTGGCAGCTTGTACAAAAACAGTGAGAAAAAACCCTCGTCATCACAAATTTATTAGCTTAAGTCCTACTCCTACAAGATAGACTGTCAGCATCACTTCCCATGAATTTTCACACAAACCCAGGTGGGTTTTTTTTCCCTGGCATGCACAGGTACACACACTCCTGATGTAATTGTATAAACCAACATTGGGGTTATTTTGGAGCAGAATGAATCCCAAGTTTAGGCATCAGTGACACAGATATCTGTACCTTCATCATCTCAACCCTTTCATGGTCACTGGAAAGAAACATACATGAGATGAGTTGTATCCCACACCAGTTATTTCATGTGGAAAAAGCAGCACCCTGATCTCTTCCTATGGGTGACAAACCCCTGTTTTGTCCACAGACACCTACACTGCCAACGTGTATCTGAACCAGACAACACACCCTTTGCTTTTTTATTTTTTAAACCTGGGAAGATGACCATATGACAAGATGAACACCTGCAGTAAAAAAATGTGTTGCCAATACTATTTGGAAATTACAGCGTGTATAACAACTTCCCTTCAGGCTTCCCTGCTTCCATGTCTCCTCTCCCATCACTCGGGTTCTCACCACCCCACGGAGGAGCTTTCCTTTGAACTCTGCATTCATTACACATCGCCCCTCTGGTTTCAAGCTAAAAGAAAGTCACTGAGAGCACCGAAGAGAGAAACACAAAGTTATCCTGACCTTTTTCAGACTAAATATTATTTTTCAGAGTTCTGTTACCTTTTGTACCCACTCAACGTAATAACGAGTCCAAGGGGAGAGGCGCCAGGAGGGCAGACGCTCGCTCTGCCAGCCAGTTATCGCCGAGCTGGTACGGAGCCGTTCACCGACGCAGGAGTCAGCCTTCCATCCACTGTGATCACCCCCATTTAAAACAAGTTTAGTAATATACAATTAAGTTTTGATCATCACTCAATTCTTACCTGGTGGGTTAATCACGGTGCTGTCACTCAACGCACCTCAGCTGCGGCTCAAAACCACCAATTTTATGACCAGGTGTCACTCCAAGTGCTGATTGCAACTGTCCCAAGTCGAGAAAAATGACACTGAAAACTTCTGAGCAGATTTCTCTATCCAGAAAAACATTTCAAAGAATTTCTAATCTTAAATACCTTTTCAATATCCATGTTTTTCCTTTTTCTAGCTGACGGTAAACAGCAGAGAGGAGACAACACAGCATTCAAAACAGCACCAGGACTCTTGCACGTCCCTTTCACAGCTATCGATCCAGTTCAATGCATGTTTTAAAGATCAATTCCCTCTCTTCTCACCTGCAGGACAGCTGTGGATCGCTGCTCGCTGTGCTAGGAGGTGGCTTGGGGACTTTTAGGTGACGAGCTCAGCAAAGCCCAGGTGTGGTTCGTGCCACCCCAGGACCACGCAAACCCACGCCTGTCGCTCCAGCCTGCGCAGCCCATTCCGAATGCAAGCTTAACCTTAACCTCCCCTTTACAAGTTTGTCATTTAAGCTTGTATATGTAATTTTTAACCTGAAACGTTTCTTTCCAAAGCTCAACAGGAAACTAGATAAAGCTGAGTTCAGATTTCTACACCTACGGCAGATTGCAGAGATTCAGTTACTGCTTAAAACCAATCCCAGTGGCACGGCTCCTCACACTCCGTTATTAACCACTTCACACGCTCGCAGCTCAGGAGCTGAGCAGAACTCCCCAAACTACGGGCTATAGATTTGCCCAACGGCTGCAGAGGACCGGGACACTGCACGAAGAAAGCAGCAGTGTCATCTCAGCCCGCACTCCATTTACACCTCATTAAATCACTGTAAAAGTCACCGTCCACATTTTATGAACGTTCCCAGTATCCCTCATGTACATAAGCAACTGCTTTTTTAACATCAGCGTTACACGGAATTAAATAAAAGGGGTCTTTGAGTATGACCATGCTGGCAGCAAACCCCTCTTGGCAAAGTTTCTTGGCTTCGCTCCTGTCTTACGGATCCCATCAGTATCCGAAAATCACAATGTTGTCTGGAATTCACAGGTTAAATTCAAAACCCCATCTCCTAATTTATTTTCAGAGAGGATGGTTGGTGAATTGATATCATCTGTGTCATTAAAAGGGACCTTTTTCATGGGTTTACCTCTTGGTGCCACTATTTTCCATATATTTTTACATTACTGCCCAACCAAGGCCAAGTACCAGAGCACAAGGCACTCAGTGATCAGAGGAACACTTCCAGACCGAAAAACTGCTCCTGTGACCCAGCATTTATTCTACAAATAGAATACATGATGAGCACTAACAAATGGGCAACATAACGAAACATTACTGACTTCTAACGCTGGAAAATTCATTGGAAATGTAAAGTTAGCTTTAACTTCAGCTCAGAATACTGGTAAATCATTAAAGTTCATTTAAAACCCCAAGACTTTGGAGAACTCTGCAATGCTACTTGAAGTTGGTTGTAACTTCGCAAATATGCTAAACACCGTATGAACAAGGAATCCACACATCACAGGGAGAAGAAAAGGCGGCAAGCTAGAAAGTAGCTTTGATGTCAAGAATGTACGGGTTGCTTGATAAGTGTAATTTTTTTTTGTTCATACCTAACGAGAAATTCATATGCACATCAATAGAAGAACAACTTAATGTAGGTCCACAGTCATCTTAACTACGATTCTCCCATAGAACTGCTGCCTGTAAAGTTAAAAAAAAAATCTGATTTCTTCAGATACCACCAATTCAGAAATAAAAAGAGCCATTCTCCTGGCACAGAGACACTCACCTCTAGGATTCAGCCAACAGACTCCAGCAGACACTCCCCAACCTACCTGCAAATACTGGGGAAGTAAAGCAACAGCACCAAGAAACCATGCCCAGTGAAGAAGTTCTTTAATCCTTGACCAAATCTGCAGCCAAGATCTACCCACATCTTTGACAGCGCACAGTATTTACTCAAGGAAGCTTATCCGCACCTTTTACAATGAAGGAAGTAAAAGGCAGGAGCTCTTCCACAATGTTCTCTCCTTGCTCTGCTGGCCAAGCCATCCTCCACTGTCAACGCTGTTCCACCCACCGCCCACGGCGAAGGCAGCGGTGCCAGCACACAAGCCAGAAGGGCACCTCGCACACAGCCAAGGCCATCCTACCGCTCTCCCTTCTCCCTGGCTTCTCCCCTGGAAGCCCGACAGACCTCATCCTTTCACAGGAGATTAATGGGGCTCCGTGGCGCGGAGCTGCTCCGATATCATCCTCTGCTGGAGCAGCTGGAGGAACCGCCTGGACTCCTTTCATGCTCAGTGTCCTAAAGAGCCGCATTTGGAAAAAGCGCCCTGTGATAAATCATTGCTGCTGCCAAGTGGAGTTACAAAATACTAACAGACTTTCTGTCCTGAAAAGAAAGAAAAAACCCAGAGTTGACATTAACCGCTTGTGCACCGTGATGCCCGAGAGCCTGTAGGCAGAACACTCACCCACCGACAAAACCACCACAAACGACTGTATAACGAGTATATTGCAATAGGAATGTGTTAAATTTTCATAAATCGGAAAAAAAAAAATGTTTAATTTTCCAGAATACACTTTTTTGTTATCTTATTGAATTTAAAAGGAACTAGGTAGAAGACCAGATTTCAAATTAATCTAAAACCGCAGGCAATCAATCACACAACAGGATTGTTGAAGTGCCCAAGGAGCCAACGTACTCCTCCTCATTCGATATGTAAGGAAATCTGGGAAATCTGACAAAAGTTAAAAAACCTTTTCTTAAAATGGCCCACATGCAAAGAATTTATTTATCCCAATTAAAAACTGGATCAATTTGTTTAGCACTGCTCCAATTTAAGCACCTGTGACGTTTAGACACACTGAATTCCAATTTTTCTTACATTTTAGAACTTTGATCCAGTGCAGTCTCTCTAGATGTCTGTACTTAACACCACAGCATTGCTGTAAACTATCAAACAAGATTTGTTCACGTCACACACTAATTAAAAATATAGACACATTTTTGAACTTGAATTTCTAAACCAAAAAAAAAAAATCCAGAAACACAACCGAGAATACTTTCCATAGCTCTGTATTCATTTTAATAAAACAGCGTGGGCAACTCAGTGATCAGAATGAGATACTTCACTGCGAACAACTTCAAGAAATACTTTTTAAAAAAAAAAGAAATGTAATGACTCAGTCATTTAAACCGGACAAGAACAATGTGACAAATAAACCAATTAAATGCACTATTAATTCCTGCGGTATCAGTGAAAGAAACTGTTTTAATATGTTAAAAGCAGACTAATTTGTATTCAATATAAAAATAAATTTGTGTATTAATATTTTGCCAGAAATTGTAACAAAAGAAAATTCACATATAAATTAAATGCCTCTTTTTAAATCAGTATATTGGAACGATGAGGTAATCCGTGATCTTCATTCAGAACGGACCAAAGGTCCAGTTCATCAGATTATTTTTTGTCTATCAGCAGTTACTAACAGAGGCGTCCAAGGAGAGCTGGTGGCTGATAACCATTCCCAAGTACAACAACTGGTTTCATGAACCATTTTCTCATAATTGACCTGATGCTGATTTCCAGACCTGCTTAAACGATCCGAAACACCTTCTGCTAAGATCTGGACACCTCGTCAAAGCCTCTTAGAAAATCATGTCCAAACTTGCTTAGATTTTGGGGGGTTTATATGCTAAGAGAGTATGGGTCAGTAAAATGATGATATAAAAGGAAAAATAAATCCTTCCACATCAGAAAGGTCTTGCACCAAAAAGTTCCAGAACTCCTGCAAATAGGTCATTTAAAAACGGAAGCTTTAGCAAAAATTAGCCCTGAGTTATCTAAAAATACATCCAGTATTGGAAAAAAGTCCTAATTCACGCATTGAGAGTAAAAGTTTCTGGGCGTGCAATAGAAACCGTCTGAAGAGGAGAAAGTTCTAAGGAGACGTCAGCTTAAAAATAATTTTAAAAAATTAATAA
>NW_010145551.1:44876-45077 GCF_000699245.1 Pterocles gutturalis | reverse complement strand
TGGGGCCACAGCACTGGTGGATAAGGGAAAGAGCAACTGATATCATCTACCTGGACTTGTGCAAAGCCTTTGACACTGTCCCACATATCATCCTTGTCTCTACATTGGAGAGACATGGATTTGACAGAAGGACCACTCGCTGGATAAGGAATTGGCTAGATGGCTGCACTCAAAGAGTTGTGGTCAATGGCTCAATGTCCA
>NW_010145551.1:34936-44554 GCF_000699245.1 Pterocles gutturalis | reverse complement strand
TGATGAGAAGCTCAACATGAGCCAGCAGTGTGCGCTTGCAGCCCAGAAAATCAACCTTGTCCTGGGCTGCATCAAAAGAAGTATGAGACCCCACCTGGAGTATTGTGTTCAGCTCTGGGGTCCCCAGCAGAAGAAAGGCATGGACCTGTTGGAAAGAGTCCAGAGGAGAGCCACAAAGATGGTCAGCGGGCTGGAGCACCTCCCCTATGAGAACAGGCTGAAAGAGTTGGGGTTGTTCAGCATGGAAAAGAGAAGGCTCTGGGGAGACATTCTAGCAGCCTTTCAGTACTTAAAGGGGCTACAGGAGAGATGGGGAGGGACTCTTGATCAGGGAGTGTAGTGATAGGATGAGGGGTAATGGTTTTAAAGCTGAAAGAGGGTAGATTTAGATTAGATTTTAGGAAGAAATTTTTTACTGTGGGTGTGGTGAGGCACTAGAAGAGGTTGCCCAGAGAAGCTGTGGACGCCCCATCCCTGGAGGTGTTCAAGGCCAGGCTGGATGAGGCTTTGAGCAACCTGGTCTAGTGGAGGGTGTCCCTGCCTGGGAGAGGGGATTGGACCAGAGAGCGTTGGACTAGATGATCTTTAGAGGTCTTTTCCAACCAAAACCTTTCTATGATTCTATGTTTTTCATAAATATTGAGATCCAAAGCACCCATGCATCATATGAACTGAGGACTTTCTCTGGCTGCAACTGTACCCAGTAAAGTCTGGGGTGAAGAGAAACAAGAGGGAGATTCACTGTGCTCCTCAGTGCTAATCCTGACGTGCACAGGAGGAGCTGAACATTCATTTTCCAAAGTCAGGTTTGATTTTATTTTTTCATGTTGTAGCAAATCATTCTGTATTCAAGGGTTTATGGCCTTTTAAAAATAATTTTTGTTTCAATTGTGTTTAACCAGTCTAATCCCTCTTAAAATATTTGATTTTGTATAGCACATACTTAGGTTTATATATAACCAGTACTTATTGATGGCAAAAGGCACGGAAAATTAATGCTAGAGTAGCACAATACATGGTAAAATCCGATGAAAACTGAGAAAAAAAAAAGGGGTGAGAGAGATGTAGTGCAGATAAAAATAGAAGGTTTTTAAGAGCTGTGTGACACATCTGTTGTATGGAAAAGGCAGTGAAAGGAGGGGCTGGGGCTGGAACAGTGCTATTTTCTTTAAAAGCAGTGCCCTTCTCACCTAGTGCTGGGCTGCCAGCTGCACATCTCTCGCTCATGAGCTGAGATGTGGCTAAGTCCCCTAGATGGTGTTACAGCACTACAGTTCTTGGGTACCTCTTACTGCTTCTGCGCTCTCAAGGGACTAGCTGATGAAATAGGTGATATCCTAAGAATGTCTTGTCTTCAGAGGGGTCACATCATGTTGGTAAATGCCACCCAATCTAATCAGCTAGTAGTGGGTTGCTTCTCTTGAGTAATAGAGTGAAATACAACCAGTCTCTTTGAAAAGTTA
This sequence comes from Pterocles gutturalis, assembly GCF_000699245.1. Taxonomy (NCBI): domain Eukaryota; kingdom Metazoa; phylum Chordata; class Aves; order Pterocliformes; family Pteroclidae; genus Pterocles; species Pterocles gutturalis. Next base: position 43,091 of record NW_010145551.1, on the reverse strand, counting down.
AGTTTTCTTGCTTGATAGCTGTTTCTTTTTAGATTTTGTTAGTATGTACTAAAATTCTTGTCTTTTATATAAAATAAAATGCTTCTGCAGAAACAAGGGGCTTCTTTATATTGGAGGTCTGGCCATGCGCTTGTGTGCCAAATTTCTTTGAGTGGACAAACACTCACAGCTGAGAAATCTTGATAAAAGAGCAGACAGTAAGTTCACAAACCTAATTTGTACCACAAGTTGTGTATTTGTGTGTGTCTCCACAGCCTGGGACTGCCCATCAAGCATTCTGTGTGGTAACACATCTGGGCTTTCAAACCCTGGGGAGAAAAGCCTGCAATTGGAGAAAGCCCGGCTGCGTGCTATAAAGAAAAAAAATATGGTCTTTGAATGGCAGGAGGGGAAAGCTATTTAATGTTGTACAGTTTACATCTGCAGCGTACATTTGTTTGAATACGTGTTCCTTGGCTGCAGGAGGTAACCTTTCCATGCAGGTGTTTAGATATCAGCATGGCGCCTAGGGAGTACAGTGCTTTCTAATGTGAAATGATTGATCCATATTGGGAAATATCACTGTAAGTTGCTGTTGTGAAAGAGTCATCTGTGTGCCTTAATAATAAGGCAGGAAGAAAGGCTTGAACCTAAATTCCTTGTAAGTAACAGGCATCAGAGCCATAATCGCTCAAATGTCACAGTGGGCTGGCACAGGCTATCAAGTTTGGGTCTGAGGAAATGTTATGGTCCCAAGCCACGGGTGGAGGAGCTGAATAAGGTGGGAAGCCACCGCACTGGTGCCATCAGAGCACTCCCTGCGCTGCTGAAGCCCCCCCCATTCCCACTTCCCAACCTTGCTCCAAGATGCACTCTCACCTTGCTATGCAAAATGGCTCTTCTTCCTGCCTTTTCCAGATATTACTCATGTATTTTAGCTTTCATTTGGAAGAAGGGGCTTCCTTTCAATCACTTAGTATTAATTACTTACACAGCTATAGGCAAATTGTTCCTGAGCTCTTAGAAAACATGACATTTCCGATGAACCTATGTACCTGTCAGCTCCTTACTCCTTATTCCAGGCACAGAGTTGGGGTTATCCGGATGCTTTTCAAAGATGAGTAATGGGGCAATGCTGTGAAATCCTCAGTTGAATGGGGATGCCTCCAGCTCACAGCAGGAAATGGGGGAAGGCTTTTTTATGCTCGGTATTTATTGATGCATGGTGAGATGGAGCTGCCCCACACAGCCCTGCTTCTCCCGCCCTGTTCAGATGCGGGTCACCTCTTCCTGTCCCCTGGCTGCTGTTTGCTCATGTGGTTAAATCAAGTGCTGAAAAAAAAATTTAAAATAATCTCTTAACTGCTAGAGCTGCTGGTCTTCAGGGGATGACACTGGATTTCCTCTTGATCAAGGTGCAGCAGTCCTCAGAAATGATAGTTCACGTTTTCTGTCGGAGGAGATGTTTGTTTATGAAGATCTCTTTTCTGACGAGTTTTTTTTTTTCTTTAGTGTCTTGGTTGTTTTTGTGGGTTTTCTTAACCTTTGCTGAGTGTCTGCCAGTTCCTGCTGGTGATCTGTCCAAGGGCAGTGAAGTGCATCCTCTGGGCAGCTGGCTGCTGTCGCATTTCTGCAGAAGAGCAGAGGTTGCAGAGCTGGCTGAAACAGTCTGAAAGGAGCCAGGAGAGCAGTGGGGGTTCATGTGAAATATCCCAACACGTGAGGTTTCCCAGAGGTGCTTTGGTTTGCTTAACAGGATCTGCCAGTCTCAGTGCTTTATCTCAGCCCAGGGTAACAGTAAGTACTCGCATGTGCCAATTTCATCCAGCAGCATGGAAAGGCCTTTCACATGCTTGTAAAATCAAGAAAAGACCACAAAATTGATGAACGACAAATGAAGGCAGCTTCTCTCAGCCTGCTTCTCTCTCCAGTGCTGTTTGCTGTTGGCATGCTCCCCACTGACTGTACCGCAGTCCCAGTCCACATCAGTGAAAAAAGGGACCTGTCTTGTCTTCCTTTAGATCTTCACTCTGAAGATGCTTCCTCCCTACCGCAGGTATTAAACTGCACTTTCATAACAGATGTAGCAGCCTCGGATGACTGGTATGGGGCATTCCTTCCCCTTCGTGTGTCTTCCTCAGGACTGCTGAGATGTTTGACTTCCTGAGCCCAGAGCTGCTTTAGGCTTTAAGCTGTCTCAAGCAGTTACTGCTGGGCTAGAGATGTCACCAAGTCCAAGGTAGGTGCTGCAGCTTAGTTGCTGCCTGCCTGTTGCGGCATTGCAGCTCTTTGCGAGTGCCCTTTGCCTGCCCGAGCTGTGACCTGTGAAGCACCGTCACTCAGATCAGTGTTCCCTGCAGCTCCAAGTGTCTGGCTGGGCGCTGTACGTGTGGGCAGGCAGCGTTGTGAAACGGATGGGCAACGGCAGGTTCAGTTACGGTGGCCTGACCCGCAGCCTGGTCCTGTGTTATGTGCTGCGCTCAAACCCCCTGGGCAATGACAGTGGTGAATTACACATTTTAAGGCAAAGTTAAATATGGCTTTTAAGGTGCAGGCCATGTCGCTTGTGAGGAGACAAGGAGCTGGTCAGCCCTGGGGTGTGGTGCATCGCACATGCTGTGACACGGTGACTCCGCTGTGTGGGTCCCCTGGGGTCTGAAGAGAGACTGTGTGACTGTGTGCTAATTTTGGAAATGTGGGGAGGTAAGTGGCATTGGTAGACGGTAATAGGAAGAGCTTACCCCTATGTTATTGACACATCAACAGTAAATCTAGCTTTCTTTACTGTTTTTCTCCCCATCTTAATTATTTTAAAAAAGGTTTTTAGGCACTGTAGAAGTTCAAACAGAAGTATAATGGCAGAGCAGAGTGGTGCAGTGGAAGTGCGCTGGGCCCATAACCCAGAGGTCGATGGATTGAAACCATCCTCTGCTAAGTGACTTTTTGGAGGTTGTCCCTGCCCATGGCAGAGGGGTTGGAATTCGATGATCTTTAAGGTCCTTTCCAACCCAAACCATTCTATGAGTCTATGATTCTATAATTAGATCACACCATTTGATTTGAAGTGGCCCATCACTCATTATTGGCCTCATTATTGAAATCTGCCCATTTGGTCTGACTTCTGTGCATGAGATGTTGTAGGCGAAGTCCAGTATGGGCTGGATTCCCACCTCAGTTAGAGCCATAAAACCAATTCTTTTCTTCAAACCCTCTAACAGCACACAGGGATTGTGCAAGGAGCAGGAAGTGGCATCAGGTATTACAAAAATCATAGTGTATGAAATGTAATTATGCATTAGCAGCTCATCAACACCAGTTTATCTCTAAATCACTCCCAATTTAAACATGTTATTTCACGGTTCACATCACTACTGGTGATTGATGCCAGTAAAGACCCCGTCAACACAGAAGGCTGGGTAATGGGGTTGGTGGCCCACCCTAATTCCAGCATCATGAGGTAAGGCTTTTTTTACAAACCCAGCCACTATTATCGCCGTGTCTGCCTTCCTTATTAGGGCAGTCTGAGGTTTAATTTCTACTTGGACCACCTCAGACAAATCAGATCATCACTGAACTGGAAGATGGCAAAATCCTTGCTGGTAACACTAGGAGCTGACCCAAACTTCAGGAAACGGGTAAAAGAGGAGGGCAGACAGCCTGCGTATGCCAAGTGGCCCAAATTACCTCTGGCCATAGCCAAATTTTCACTGAAGAGCAGGAGATAGTGACTCATCTGGTGAGCCTGGTTATACAGCACGAGGCTTTGCTCCTGATGAAAAGTGTGTGGCTCTGCGGGGACCCAAGGGCAGCCCCAGTGCCTACGGGGAGGGCATGGAGGAGCTGGAGCCAGGCTCTGCGCAGTGGTGTGGGGCAGGAGGACAACAGGCAACAGGAACAAGCTTAAACACGAGAGGTTCAGACAGGAGGAGCTTTTTCCCTGTGACAACACCCACGCCAGCTGCCCAGCTACCCTCCTTGGGGGCTTTCAAGACCCAACTGAGTGAAGCTGTGAGCAGCTGGGGCTGAGCTTGGAGTGGATATCCGGAGATCCCTTCCAGCCTGAATTTTCCTCTTGTATGGAAATACAAGCAGGCAGGAAAATATTAAATAGCAGTAGATGAGTTATTGTACCTCCTCATTTGGCAGAGATGTGATAATTCTTGAGCTGTGATGGTTTCTGTAACCATTTAGTGCTGGGACAGTTTAGGGGTGAGTCACAGATTTAATGAAGTATTGGGAAAAGTGCCTTTGTGTGAGACTCTTAACGAGCTCATCTACTTAGCTTAACAAAGTGAAGACTGAGAGTCAACTTTGATCCCTGTAGCTGTTTATCTGAGGAACAAATTTGATTATAAACTTTCCAGTGTATCAGATAAAGTCACAGCAAAATCCCGTGGCTGAAGTCAAAGCCAGATGACTCAGAAGAATTCATTATTAATAATTAATAAAACATTTTAACAAGATATTTGTTATTTGGGAAAAATTGCTGTGGGTCATGATCAGTCCTCCACTATGAACCATCTTTCAATCAAATATTTATTTGACAGGTATGATTTACCTTAAGGGAGAACACATTCAGATGAGTCCCATGTCCCCCATGATGCAAGCTGAGGTGGCCAAATGAGCAAACATTAGCAGCTAGTGCTGGACTTGTCCCCTGGGCCTGTGCAATCCAGGGAAGGCACACAAGGCTGCACTCGGGAGCCTGGCACAAAACCACAGTTTTGTATCTGATGCTCTGTTTAGTCACTTGGACAGAGGTTCATCAAAATACTTGGTCTTGCTATAAGAGTGTAAATACTTCCATCATCAAAAGCCAGCTTAAACTACACTTAGTTCCCATGACTTGGTCGCATGGACAGTCTAACTTTCTGTGCTTCACTTTCTACAATTGTCACGTACAGATAGTGACTCACTAAGATGCAGCGTTTTATTATTCATTTCTGTATAATTAACAAAATGTGAAGCACTTCTGATGAAAGCCACATATGAACATTACTGTGTTGCAACTAATTGAAGGTCACAGGCTTAACCTATATTTCAAATAATGCAAACTTAATGTGAGCTCACAGCAGAAAATGTCCACACTTTAACCCTTGCCTGTTTAACCAGCACTCATGCTGTACTCCACTTCATAGAGCAGTTTTCATCATGAGGTTTAAATACATTTAAATATTAACTAGTTGAGTGCCCAGCATTTTTTTTTGAGAAGAATGAGCAAAAGTAAGGTAATGGTTTGATTTTAAGAGCATGTGCTGAGGACCAGCAGTACACTGAACATAGTTCCTGATGCTAACATTGGTCTCTGCAGCCCTGGGCACCATCTTTTCAAGAGGTTTTTTAATTTAGGAAAGTATAATTAAATTTTATTTGCCCTCGCATTAGCTATTGTCACAATAATTGTCAGTGAACAGTTGTCAGGGTGCCGCCAGCTGAGGTGTGAATGGGTATTGGGAAGCACAGATGGATAAGCAGAGTCATGAGAAATGACTCATCTGGAAGCTGTGGGAGCCAGGAATAAAGCCCTGCCTGGGAATCAGACCTCCCAGGCCACCCGCTCTATGTGTTACGTATCGACGCCTTCCATGCTGATGGGGAAATGTGAAGACATTTTCTTCTCTCAGTCTGCATGCAACCAAGCACAGAGAAGTCATTTCTAATGAACTGAGAGCATGGGATCACCTTAAATGATGAGAATGTGTTAAATGTCTTATGCAACTTTGGATAATCTCACATACGTTATACACCCATTCTGTTCTTTTTACTGATAGTAAAATCAGCCAGAGATAGTCATGGGTGTTGAGATTCCCCAGCTGCTAAGTGTCACCGCAGGATTCAGCAGTGGGACAGATAAATGAGATTTCTTATTTTCCTTTTCACACTCTAGGAGCCTGGGTAGGTTCAGCGCTTACTTGCTCTGTGAGGTGTTTTGTTTTTTTTTTTTTCCCCTGGAAAATATATATATGAAAACTTTAAAAGTTTAATGTTTCTTATATCTATAAGGAAATGGGATGTAGAGAGACACTGCCTAGTTTTATACCAGTGGATGTCTTTCTCTTCCTAAGCCCAACAAATAGCTTGGATGTGGAGGCTGCATCCGCAGTGACGGGTCAGGGTGTTACACACATTGAGTGCCTCGGGCTCTGCTCTTAGCACCACGTTCACCTCCCCATCTCCTGACACGTAGCTCAGATACCCATGAGAGACGTGTGGTTGCTGTGGGCTCCACCATTAGACAGTGAAAAAGACTGTGCAGCTCCGGGAAGGAAACCAGATCTTACAAGGACTGAGCCCACCTTCAGTGACGCTTGCACAGTGTCTGCGTAGGGATCCTGGGGTGGGACAGGATCCTAGCACTTAGCTGCCTCAAGGGCATCCTTAGGTGAGATAAATCTGAGCTTAAATTCACTTATATTTAGGAAATATAATATATGTAAGTACCTGGATATGTGTGCTTTCGTCTTCTCTGTTGTTTCAAGACCCAAAGTGTCACATCTGTGGTTGGGGAGAGAAACGCATCCCTTGGTTCCTTGTGTGCACCCTGAATGGCAAGGAGGGATTATACTGAGCTGAGAAAATGTCTGGCATCTGCATACAGCCCGGTGAAGAGAGCCAAGCTAAGGGGGAGTGATGTTGTTCAGAGGGTATCTGCCATCACTCAGCATTTGGAGAAAATACTCAGTTCAAAACCAGGCCAAATACCTGACCGAATGAAGACATGCATGACTATTTTTAGCATTTTTCAATCTAATAAAACTTGCCTTGCCTTAAATATTTTACAGAAATTCTCATATTTTTAAAATTACAGTTATATATTAAAATTCCAACATGGAACTTCGTGACAGAGTCGTTAGTTCCATTGCAAAGTGTGCATAGCAATCCATGCAAACGTTTTATTGCCTTAGGATGATCACAGTTCATTAAAAATAGAAGACTGCATATAGACCAATTTCATCCATGGAGTCTTAGATTTTAAAGGTAATTCTTAATACATGTCCCTCCCGGAAGAGAAAAATACAACTGTGGAATTTCTCTTAAATTAATTCACATAAATCTGACTCCACGGTTTCTCACAGCAGTTCTGTGTTTCTGCCAACACAATTTTAGAGTGAAGTGTAGTAATAACCTTAATGGCCAAGAAACTATATTAAATAGGTATTGCAACAGGTAATATATTCTGAAATCATGCACAGAAGTCTGCATTTGGGTATTTCGTAACATTTGGAATCAGAATTGAAAGTGTCCTGGAGAAGAAAGACCTTCCTAGCATATAAACAAGAGGGTTGCCACACATCTCACGTAGGTATCTGAGTCAGGAGACAGGGGAGGTGAACATGGTGCTGAGAGCAGAGACAGAGGCACTCGATGCATGTGACACCATGACCGTTCAGTGCATATCCCACCTCCACATCTAAGCAATTTTGTGCTCACGTGCAGGAAATACTCTGCCATGTCCTGCACCAGTTCAGCGGGCAGGAGCAGTGCTGCAAGCGCAGAAGCTCCTTTCTGGTGCCCAAGGGGTCCAGGGGAGCCTTGGAGGAACTGAGCAAGATGCATCTTTCTCCGTAGGGTTCTTGGTGAATGGAAGGATACATCTGGGGTGTGGGACAGGAGGCTCTGCCCGGGCTGGCGTTAGGCACGAGGAAGCCCTTCCCTGACTGGAGCTGCCTGGAGATCTTCAGGGGCACAGGGGGCATTGCCAAGCACTGCAAAGTCTTCCCAGAAAGCTTGTGGCTGCTGAAAAACTGCTAAGGCTTGTGGCCCAAACCTGTTTTCAGTGTGCCTCTGTCAGGGCTGCTGGCTGTGAAGAGCCTCGCTGGTAGCTGCAAGAGGGGGACTAAGAGCTAATGTCTCCTCTTTCTGTGCTAGTGTTCAGGAAAGACTGAAAGTCTCAGTGAGGACTGGCTGGAAGCATGGCTTTGGACCCAGGGCTGTCTGGCACTATTCTTTCTGGAACAAGACAGAGTCTCTAAAAACAATTATTTAAATACATTTGCATATCTGCACACAGCACATACACACATAAAATATGGTGAAAGAAAAAAGTGACAAACATCTAAATGCTTGGCCTCACTTGTCTTGAAAGATGACTAAATGGAGAAGGCATCACCGCAGGCATTTCACCATGGCATCTCAATGCGCATCCCACCAGACACCCCATTGTGTACCACCCCAG
>NW_010145551.1:1141-34905 GCF_000699245.1 Pterocles gutturalis | reverse complement strand
GAATTGCTGCAGGCATCCCACCGGCGCATGCCAGCAGGCATGAGAGCAGGCATCTCACCAGACATCACATCATTTCATTGGGACATTGCAGCAGGAACCCCAACAGGGTGGCGCTTGGCTGCCAGCCTGCCTTGGGAGCCTGGTGGGGCCAGATGGATGAGGAAGGTGGTGGTGTGGGCAGAAGCAGGTAGTGCAGGTGGCTGGTCACCCACCAGGTTAGCCCAAGTGGGATGGGCAAGGGCTCAGGGAGAGAGAAGCAGCAGCCTCCAAGAGTATCCAGTTGTTGTGTTGGTGGAAAGAAGAGTCTTGAAGATGTCACACCTGCTCCTCAGCTGACTTTTAAGGAGCTTTACCCATGTTTAGTCCAAAAATGGTAAAAAATGGCTCTACTTCTACCAAGCATGTGTATCATATCCCCAAAAACACAGTTTTCATAGTGAAATGAAGCCTCTGGTTGAACATGCAGAGTGTGACCTTGGATGGCCCATGCCCACCAGCGATGAGGAGAGCAATCCTGTGACAGCACTGTGTATGGAATGGTATTTCCCTGGGGCTTGTGTCTCTCAGAAAAAAAAAAAAAAAAAAGCAGTGATGCAGATAAGAAATGACTATTTACTTCTCTCAAATGCTTCTTTCACAGGGTCTGGTTACCTTGTGAGCACCCCATCCTCACAAACCAGAGGGGACAGAGTGGCCACAGGGAGCCAAGCCTGGAGTTGCCCAAGCAGCTTCCCTGTCTAGCGAAGGGAATAACTTCATACCATAAAAATGATTTTCAGAAATCTCATTGGAATCTCAGGGCTACCAATACAGTCTTGCTCCAACTCTCTCTTGCATTAGAGAGGGGAAAATATTTGGGCTTATACTTAAAATGAGGAATAATCTATTCTCTGAATAGCTGAGGACTTTGTGTGCCTGGTGTAGCACAGCATCAGGAATTATGATATTTAAATTCACATTCTGGTGCCCAGGAGCAAACTCCTCACTAACACCCTAAGGTGTGGGGCATAAATAAACCATGTCTTAGTCTGCAGGCACACACATTTAACTTCTTGGTTCCTTTTCAAGGTCACTTCTCCATTTGCAGGATTTTTTTACTGGCTGTTTACAAGAGATTTCCAATGGTTCTTTAAGAAATAAAGTTTCGTTGCATCATAGAAGTATTTTTGCTACATGATATGAACATTGAATTACTAAATACACATTATACTGAACTTTTTTCTGAGCTTATTCTGTTGTTAATCTTGATACCAAGGTAATCTTGGTAAGGAAACAGGCATTGCCACAGATGGTTTGGAAAATGAACCCTAATGTCAATGTAGCACAGCGTAGGAACAGATGAAGACATTAAAACGCACTGACACATGGGCTGGAAATGGAGGAAGTGCTCCAGACCTTGCTCTGGGCTCCGTTTGTACAACTTGAAAGAGTCATTATATTCTTGCTGTCTCCTCACCACCATTACTTGAAGGAGGACTGTGCTCAGGCAGTGGCTGCAGTGCAAATTTGCCTCCCAGAAGACTTGGTTTGTAACGATGAACTATAACGAAGCCTTTTTTGCAGGGAGTTTGTACATTTCCAGTCCAGCCTTGCTGGACACCAGTGAGTTTCTGTCCAAACTGTTTCCACATCATATTTGAGGAAAGCACAGCATTTGGCCATGCAAATACATCACAAAGTGACACTCATACTGGGGTTTGAATCTTGTATCATGCAAGCATTGCTAATGAGCCCAAGGAGCTAAAGAGATCAGGTCACACATTTCAAATGGCAGCATTTTGTGGATTTCTTATTTATACTTCAAATATTAGGAGGCTAATAAGTTGGTCATTTTGTTTATAGATGGTTTGGCTGATGCTGGCATCCAGTATTCGTCCACCCCTGCTGTTTTTGCAGTAGCTGTTTCCATATTTGACAATCTCCCTGTGTTTTATCCACATGCTGGGCCAAGCTCTTTCCCCAGCTCTTATCCTCAAGGTGGTTATAGGACAACTGAGCTGTATGTGATGACTGTGGGTTTAAATACTGGCACATGAACAGCCGATACGCTCTTAAACAGTAAGAAAACTTTCTGGAAATTATTTTCAAGAAGGAATGAAGGAGAAAGGATCACATGAGTTTACTTATTTGAGGACAGGGAGAACTGTCAAGGCCAAGGAATACCTGTCTTTATGAATATATCAATAAGAGATCTCCCAACATCCAAATTTATTTCAGTTCTTAGTATCTTGCCATACTCAGTTGGATCAGGGGTTCTTTAAATCAATGTAATGGGGCTATTAAACATGTATACTTCATGTAAAGGTGATACTTACACTTCTCTGCTTTTTTTTTTTCCAAATTGTTTTCAAAATATTTCCTTTCAAAATAAGTAAATTCATTTGGATCAGGGGTTCTTTAAATCAATGTAATGGGGCTATTAAACATGTATACTTCATGTAAAGGTGATACTTACACTTGTCTGCTTTTTTTTTCAAATTATTTTCAAAATATTTCCTTTCAAAATAAATAAATTCATTTCAAAATAAGAGTGAGTGGGAGTTTTAACAGGATAAAGCTGATTTCGACTCAATGTTTTCATTTCCTGACAACATTGCAGCATAATAATTTGTTGATCAAGTAAAGCTATGGGATCTTCAGGCATCAGTATCCAATACTTGACATTTTTGTTGAAAGAACCTGCTTTTACAGCAAACGGCTAACTCACAGAGGTGGCAAGGACCAGGAGATGAATGGTGCCTTGCAATATCTCACCTTGCATTTTATCCATGGCCTGAAGGCCCACACATGGCTCTGGACTCTGCACTGGCAGTCTCAGGACAAGAGTTGGGTCCAGCAGCACCAGTTCTAGGGACCCTCGCTCCTGCCTGGGTCGAGTCCTGGAGCACTTGGGCTGTTGGAGCTGCATGTATGCAGGGCCATGGCAGCCACGCTGCTTCCGGCAGCAGGTTTCCCCATGCAGTAAATTCGTTCAGAACAGTAAAACTTCAAAAGCCTTTTTTTAACCACAGGGAATAAATAAAGCCGAAAAACTGAAGGTGAGTATAGTTTCATTCAGGACAGATTTGAATCCAGCATTGTATTATTTAGCCAATATACTTTGAATTATATACAGATTTAACATTTCCTCTTCAGTAACTTAAGTTTCCTTAGAAGGTCACATTTCATTTTGTATTAGAACATGCCATGTTGGCTTTCTGCTCGTGGTTTTTTTGCTTAAGCTTAAGGTAAAATGTTTTCTACTTCCAAAAGCAGCAAGTGTACAGACACTTAATAAAAAAATGTTTTCTTCATGCCCATTTCTGGTTAGAAGGAATTTTTCCTCTCTCTATAGAGCAGCAGGGTAGAGGAATTCAGGCTGATTTCTTCAGGTTTCTGCCTCAGATTTTCCAGAGAGCAATGAATCTCATAATAATACAAAGTTATTCTTCATGTCCACCACCATTCCTGAACGATTTCCCTGTCTAACTTATCATGCTAATCTCAGCTGCCCACTTTGTTCTTATGATTTCTGGGAAATCAAAACACAAACCAATTTATTTTAACTATCGTAACTTCAACCAGACAAGAAACGGAGTGTCTGTGAGTCCTTCTCTCTTCCCCATCAGGTTTAGAAGCAGCATGACTGAAGTTAGTGGAGTAAAGTCTGTGTTATATCTACCAGAGTAAGTCAGAAGAGAATGAGACCCATGATATTTACTCTAAATTTTACAAGACTGGTCTGATTTTGACTCCGCTAAATTGAGTATGGACCCAGCCATGTCATGTCAAAGGTTCAGTACTAATCTGAAAGATGTATCTGCTTAAACACGCAGCTTTGCACTGGTTTAATTTAACTGGCACAACCCCGGGTGTGCATACCTCTGACAAGAGTGGCTGTGATATAACTTGAGGGTACACACCAATTTTTAGTTTATTCAAATTTAAATGGGTCAAACAGTAGAACTTTCCCAATCATCTGACCTGTTTGAGTAGCTGAGGACACCTGCATGCATGGCCCAGCTGGCAGATGCAGGAGGCTGAGCTTGAAGCAGGGCACTCGCCCGCGCAGTCTCCGGGAGGACATCTGATTGCAGCTGAGCTACACAGCTGCAGCTCCTATGTTTGAAGCAGCCCTTAATGAAGCTCCAAAGTAAAGTGGCAGGAAAAACCAGTATGGTCCCTGCAGTCACAAAGCTGTAAAGTAAAAGTCAGCTCTGAAGCTGAGAAGGGTGAAGTGTTTCTGAAGTGAAACTGAAATCACTGCAAGGTAGAAAGAAAAGAATTGGAGAATGGAAAAAGAGGAGAAAATGCACTTGTGTGTGTGTGAGAGAGAGAGACAGAGACACACCTATGCTACAGAAATAAATGCTGTCTTCCACCCTATCCGTCAGCAGCAGATGACTTCAGGTTTATTAAAAGTACCTTCTGCTAGTTGCAGTCCAGAGAATAGCCACAGTCTCCTACTTGCTTCTTTAGAGGTTTGTGGATGACTCAACTGAAATGTGATGTTTTGGCTTAATAGCAGGCAAAGGAATATAATTTTTCTATCACACCGGGCTATGGGGAAGAGTTTCTTTTCGGACCTGGCTGCTGCCTTGTGTGCATGCATCCACAGCATGGAGCATCCCTCTGCCATGCTCACCGACACATCAATCTGCTTGAATTCACCGGCAGTGAAAGAGGTTGAGGAAATATCCAAAGGGAAAATACAAAGCATCTAAAACTCCAGGAGAAAATGAAGTTTGCAGGATGCCATCTCTTCCTGGGAAAACCCCCATAGCTCATCAGCAAGCTTTACCTAGCAGGCACAGGAGGAGCACACACATGCCTAACTTAGCTTTACAAACATGTCAGCGGACACAGGATGGAAATCTACCTAAGGTTTAAGAAACTGAAAGGATTTAAAAGGTTCTGTCTTTTAGACATAAGTAATATAAACCAAAGCTGCCTGGAGGGGCTCCGGCCCCAGCCCTGTAGCTCCCAGAGCACAGGGACTGCCGGGAGTGGCCTTCTACCAGCTATGGCTCATCTACACTGGTCGTCTGAGCACTGGTGTCAGTGAAGTGAGAGAGAGAGAGATGCAGCTTTTAAGGGTGAATTGGCCCATCCCAAGTCAGGTATTTGGTGTGATTCATCTCATCCCGAAAGTAGGCATCTCCATTCACGTGGGATGAATTTTACAGCTTAAATCAGGTGAAGCTAATCCCATCCTGTACCCCTTCCAGATTAGAAAGCTTTGAAAGTAGTTTGCAGTTTTAGATCCATTTTGGGTGGGAATTGTCACCCCGCTTTAGGACATTCAGAAATCAGATATTCAAGTCAGAAGTAGTTGTCTTTGTCTTTCTTTATCATCAGTGGAGAAGAATGGGCACCTCTGGAAGGAGATTCATCTGCTTTAGGAGAGCTGGTAGGCTGGTTGGCTGAATCATCCTCTGGAAATGCTCACTGCCTTCTGTTAAGGCAGGTCACTGTTAACAGAAACTGCTTAAAAATAAGGAAAAAAAGCCTTTTGGGAATGCAGGAAATATTTTATGACCTAGAAATGCAGGGGTTTGCTAGTAGGTGGAGAACCTGGGACTGATTCAATAGCTGCAGATGCACTGCTGGAAGCATTCGACAGCAGTGCAGTGGAGGTGAGCCCAAAGCTAACTGACACACAAGTAAAATCCCACAAGTTCTCTGATCCCAGACAGCCTCTCTGTGACTCCCAGTGTAGCCTCTAATGATGGGACTTCAAACACCATTCGACGAGGCTATTTGTGCAGTGTTGGACACAGATTCACAGGGCTGAGACCTGAGTCAAGGTGTCTATCTGGGAGCTGGCTGTCTAGCCCTGCATATGTATATATGTATGTATACATGTAGAGAAGTCAGATGGACTGACATGGTAGGAGCTACTGAAGCTCGCTTTATGCTCCAGTGCCCAGGTTAAAAGAGCAAAGAGAGGAGGATGGTTGCACAAGACTAATTTTCTCCACCGAAAGCACTGGGTTGGTCAATGGGAGGAGAAGCTGCCGCACTGTGCCATGTGTAATTCATATTGTCAGTTATTCCAGGCTGAGTCTGTGCTTGTGCACTCAGAGTTAGGAACTTATGTTGGTAAAAAAAGCAAAGTGGTTTTATCTGAAATAGGTGTTTCTGTATCAAAAGTTCATTGGCATGCAGCATAACAGTGTAGTTTTGTGCCCAGGTACTGTGTAGGTGAAGCTGGTGGGTGGTGTTGGTTGACCTATCACTCAATAAATGCATTTTTGTTAGCTACATGCTACACACTAACCTGTGTGTAGTTAAAATTGGTGCATGCTCTACTTTTATGGATGAGGTGATGATAACTTGGCCAAAGTTTTCTTAGATTTTTTATTATTAAATTGCATGCAAAATCCCTATATAGCAATCAGAAATGATAGAGAGCTGCATACTGAGCAATAAGGTACGGTCATCATTAAGGCTGCATATCCTTTGCCTTCTACATCTTGCTGGATGAAGGGTTTCGGTTTTGCTTTTGTACTACTCTCAACAAAAGATTATTGAGACAGCTCTACAGCTTTATATATGTGCAAAGCATTGGACACTGTCCCACATGACATCTTTGTATCTAAATTGGAGACACACGGATTTGACAGATGGACCACTTGGTAGGTAAGGAATTGGATGGATGGTCACACTCAAAGAGTTGTGGTCAATGGCTCAATGTCCAAGCAGAGACCAGTGATGAGTGGCATTCTGCGGGGGTCAGTACTGGGACCAGTGTTGTTTAACATCTTTGTGGGAGACATGGACAGAGGGATTGAGTGCACCCTCAGCAAGCTTGTCAACAACACCAAGCTGTGTGGCGCAATCGACACACTGGAGAGAAAGGATGCCATCCAGAGGGACCTGGACAAGCTTGAAAGGTGGGCCAGTGCCAACCTCATTAAGTTTAATAAGGCCAAGTGCAAGGTCCTGCACATGGGTTGAGGCAATCCCAAGCACAACTACAGGCTGGGAGGAGAATAGCTTGAGAGCAGCCCTGAGGAGAAGGACTTGGGATGTTGGTTGTTGAGAAGCTCAACATGAGCCGGCAGTGGGCACTTGCAGCCTAAAAAGCCAGCTGTATCCTGGGCTGCATCAAGAGAAGTGTGACCAGCCAGTCGAAGGAGGTGATTCTCCCCCTCCACTCCGCTCTCATGAGACCCCACCTGCAGTACTGCATCCAGCTCTAGAGTCTTCAGCACAGGTAGGACTTGGACATGTTGGAGCAGAGGAGAGCCACAAAGATGATCAGAGGGCTGGAGCACCTCCCATATGAGGACGGGCTGAGAGAGCTGGGGTTCAAAGCCAGGCTGGATGAGGCTTTAAGCAACCTGGTCTAGTGGGAGGTGGGGAGGTTGTGCTGCCCATGGCAGGAGGGTTGGAAGTATATGATCTTTAACCCAACCCAACCCAAACCATTCTATGGTTCTATGATATGTATTAGGTTTGTAAGGCAAGGTTTGGGCAGCCGGGGGTGCTACAGGTGTGGCTTCTGTGAGAAGCTGCTAGAAACTTCCCCCATGTCGAATAGAGCCAATGCCAACCAGCTTCAAGATGGGCTCACTACTGGCCAAGGCCAAGCCCATCAGTGACAATAGTAGTGCCTCTGTGTTAACGTATTTAAGCAGAGGAAAATGTTACTGGACAACAGCAACTGCAACCAGAGAGAGGAGTGAGAACATACGAGAGGAACAGCTCTGCAGACACCCAGGTCAGTGAAGATGGAGGGGGAGGATGTTCTCCAGGTGCCAGAGCAGATATTCTCCTGCAGCCTATGGTTCAGCCCATGGTGAGGCAGCTGTGCCCATGCAGCCATGGAGGGTAACAGGGGAGCAGAGATCCACCTGCAGCCTGGGGAGAACCCCACGCCAGAGCAGGTGGATGCCCAAAGGAGGCTGTGACCCCATGGGAAGCCCACGCTGGTGCAGCCTCCTGGCAGGACCTGTCAATGCGTGGAGAGATGAACCCACACTGGAGCAGGAGAAGAGTATGAGGAGTCCTTCCCCAGAGGAGGAAGGAGCAGCAGAGGCTATGTGTAATGAACTGACCATGACCCCCTTTACCTATCCCCCTGCACCACTTGGGGGGGAGGAGGTAGAGAAATTGGGAGTGAAGTTGAGCCCAGGAAGAAGGAAGGGGTGGGGAAAAGGTGTTTTAACATTTAGTTTTTATTTCTCATCACCCTACTCTGATTTGAAAGGTAATGAATTGTATTAATTTCCCTGTATTAATTTGCCATAGAGCTCTGTAATTTCATAATGAAAGAAGAGAAATTAAAGGATATTTGTTTCTATTGACAGAAAATACATATTATAATCCTTTTGAAAAACAGCACAGACTTTTTAGATGCAGACTACACATAGATACAGTTAATAACACAACCAGTTTTCCTGCAAAGTTATGCTCCATTTGTTTGTGAGTAGTCCCTTTAGTTTTATAGGCCTACATGTTAGACTAAAACTAAGCAGATGAACGTTTGCATGTCATAGCCTTAGGGGGCCAGTAGATACCAGCCAAAACGTATAATACAGCTCAGTGCTGTATATACAGGTTATGATTGCTCTTTTAAAATAGATTCCTAGGTTAGAAAAGGGGATGGGACTGAACTATTTAAAATGAAAAGAGAATATAGGCTTAAGAACAGATGGACATAAACTGCCCATGAATGTCTTTAGGTTGGAAATGAGAAGAACATCATTAACTATAAGTAGGTGAGTTTTTAGGACATCCTTCTAATAGGAAAAACAGATGTAGAGGATGAAGCTAGCTGTGAGATATACCTTGGTCGGTTTAGCACAGTCTCATGATGTGATTCCTTGTGGCAGACAGCAATGGAGTATGATGTCCCAGGAGATGTGCTCCAGACATCTTCTGTTGTAGTATAATGAAATTATTACTTTTAATGTAAATAACCTCTATGATTCTTCACAACAAGTGCTTGGATCCACACTAATCACCATCAAGCTCATTATGTTCAATCTCTTCAACATGAAAGCTGCGAGGCAGGATCGAGTCCTCTTCTTGCAGAGGTAATTGGGCCGGTGGAAATGACTGACAACCTTCAGCGACTGCAGCAGGAGGTGGGGAGATGAAGGCACTTGCAACACGCCCCTGAGCGTGAGTGGCATCAAAGAGAACACATTCATCAAAGGAAGAACAAAAGAAGGCAGAAGAATGACTGATCTGAGAACAACACCGTGTCTGGCTCATTAGCTGGAGAGTCAAATTGCAGCAAACATCCTCAGCACTCACAGACTGGGAAAAGCTGAAGGACGCGTCACAGTGAAAGCTGGTTGTGGAATAGGTAAATTAATGCCTAGATGCACAGGTGGCAGTGCTGGAAAGAAAGCGAAAGTGTTGTTACCTAGTCCTTGAAGATGTCCGGTGTTTGTACCCAAAGAGTGAAACATGGGATTTTCTGTTGAAAGTATTTGAATTTTGCAATGAGAACTGTTGCAGATTTTTGAGAAACACATCACCCCCTGGTGTGGTGAGCACGTTATTCACCTGTGCAGTGCTGATACGGGCCCATCTAGGCTTGGCTTGCTGGGGAAACACCCTGACCTTGAGCCTTCCACATCCCATGGGCACAGGGGACCTTCACAGGCTGATTTTCCTCAAGACAGAGAATTTGGAAATGCTGTCAGCAGCCCTTCCACATATCCAATACATTTGATTAAAATCTGAAAAAAAAAATTCATTATAGTAGTAATAATGTCTACAATTTGTCAGGCAGATTACATTAGTGTACTCTCAGACATCATTAAGGTCAGAGAAAAGAGGCTGGATTTGAGGGCCATCACCCTGCTCCCCTCCACTGCTTTTTGGTATTAGCACAGGACGAGGACAAGCACTGAGAAGGCAATTAAGGGCTCTTTTGTTTCTCACAGTCTGGCTTGGAATTAGTTGCTTCCCCTGGCTGCTGTTTCACCAGCTGTTTGGTGGCTGCAGAGCTATTCCTTCAGGAAAGCAAACAGATGGCTCCTTCCTTGCACCCAAAATGCTCCAGTCTCTAGTCTTGATGTGGCACACAACCACAGCAAAACAGGGCAGTTGCTTGTGCAAGATGGTACTGTCAGACACAGAGAGCTGCTGCTTCTGATCATGTCAAATGTGGGTGTCCCACGATCTCCACACTGAAGGTATGTGAAAGTTCAAGGGTATTATTGCAATATTTTCCTGGGGTGTTTTTCACATAGGAGATGGAGAGGGCTTTGCAAGAATCAAAAAGGAAACAAGAAAAAAAAAGTGTCCACGAAAGAGACCACAAACTGCAGAAGCCATCTTCAGTAAGTACTGAAGTTGCCAAAACTGACCTGAATTGCAATTACACACCTACAGCTTGAACCCACCCCTACAAACAGCAGACAGACTTGGGATTCAGAGACACTTCTTGGATTGTTAAGTTTCCTCTTTATCTTTTGGCGGGAGCTGCCTCTTTTGTGACTGTTTCCCATTCCTTTTCATCGGAGGCACACTCCTCTCAGGGCCTGGCTGGGTGGTGAGAGCTGCAGCATCCCCCGGAGAGGGGACATGGTGTCTGCAGGAGGCTCTTGGGGGAGTCTGTGGGCTGGGGCTGCTTGGCGTTACCTTCCCTCCCACATCTCTGCCACCACTGTCACCCCACAACCTTCCACCCTGACCAGAAGAGCAGGACCAGCACTCCATGGGGCTGTGTGTTTCTGGAGGGTTGCCCATGGCCCCACCATGGGGAAGCTGACGGAGGCCGTCTGATTTTGTGCTGCAGCAAAGCACCACACACCTTGCTGGAGGCTTATTTTTTAAGAGGTGTTGCGGAGCAGCAGGGGGGCTGGTGCAGAGACTCCTGGCTCCATCCCCTGCCTTGTGCCTGGGGTGGGAGGTAGTTGCAGGGTGCTGCCTCTCTCCTGCCAGCCCAGCAGTGGCTTTCCTCCAGACCATGTTAGGACTGTGCTAATCCCCTAAATTTAACCAGTGATGTCAAAGGCTCATGTTAGCTCCCTGCACTGAGTCCTGTGCCCACACACCCCAACATGAGCCAGGAATAACTCTGCCACCATGTAGATTTGAATCCTGTCCCAAGCAATGCTGCCCAATGTCCTTTTTCATAACAAAGACCCTGAGCTGTCACTGTGCAGGTGGAGCGGCAGCAGAGCTGCGGGGGAAGGAGACACTGGAGCTGGGGAAACTCGCCGCAGGAGAGCTGGATACGGCTGACGGGGTAAGGAGAGACCTCTCAAGGTAAGCTGGAAACAGAGTGGTGTTATTTATTGATCCAGCGGTGCCCGGAGAGCAGGCGTGCGGACGGCTGTGTTTGGTTTGGCTGCTGAACTGACAAACTGGAGGAGGAAAGAAAACCCAGCCCGGCATGGATTGAAATGTATGGTACTTTTTGTTGCTGTTGTTTTTGCCATTAAAATTGCAAAGGAAAGAAGAGGAAGTTCTGTTCGAAACAAAATGTTGGATGGGGCTGGAGATGTCTGTTTGCACTTTGGGTGCTGGTAAGGGAAAACAAGAGAAGCGAAGAGCTCATTTCACAGCAATGCTGGGAGGGTGGCAGCCCCACCCCCCCCAGCCAGCCTCCCATCCACCCCCCTCCTTCCCTTCCTACCCCCGAGAGGAAGCAGTGCAGCACCCCACCGGTGTTTGGGACACGGACACGGACAAGCTCCCACCCAGCTCCTCCCTGAGCTGCCCTGTGAGGTGGTGCCCAGAAAAGCTTTCCTAGGAAAAGTGACTGTTTTCAGACAGAATTTGCCAGCTACAGTGGGATGGCCTTTCTCATGCTGTTGCCTGGTGTGACCCTCTGTCTCCATTCGCCCCGCTCTTTTAGGGGAGCACAGTGCTTGCAGCTGGGCAGATGTTCAGCAGAAGGTATGTCCCAGTGTGAATATATTTTCCCCAACAGCTCAGAAGAACTAGTGGCCAGGATGAGCTGAGAAGAATGGGAGCTTTGACATGAGAGCGTTCGCATGGTGGGTTGTCTTTTGTGGGGATGGACTCATTTGGTGCTATTAGGGAAAAGCTGGTCACAGCCACGCGCAGGGTTTTGCTGCCTGGGCAGGACACAGGTGGGCAAAAGGCTTGAGCTGAGTTAGCCGAGAACAACTATCTCCTCTGCATTTCAGCTGGCTGCGGGCTGTTAAACACCCTCTGTAGCCTGTAGCCCTTCTCTCCTATGAGAGCCAAGTGGCAGAGAGAAGCAGCAGTGTGGATGGTGCAGTCTTGGCTCAGGACACACAGACGTAATGGGAAATGTGTGGAGAACATTCCCTGGGAGTAAAGCAGGCTGAGCTATGGCTAGGAAGAAATACATTTCTAGTGCTATCCTTCTATCCTTTTTCCCCAACTTCTCTATGTTTTTTTGTTTATTGCTTTTGTTTGGAAAAGAGTTAGAGCCCATGATCATAAGCAAGGTGTTAAGGATGTGGGAAGCTCAGGTCTCGGATCCACATTTGAAACAGACCATCTGAGGTCCCACCATCACCATGCCCTAACCGCTAGCTGCTGGCACCTCCCAGGTCGCTCTTCCACACATGGACTAAAAATTACAGCCTGAGAAACCTTTCCTGGCAGAAGTTTTGTTGAAAGTGGTACATTTCCGAAAGAGAGGGGGAAAAAAAAAGACTAATTGGTATTTTTCAAGGGAATTCAATTTCCCTGGCAATTGGGAGGCAGCAGGGCGGGTGTGGAGGATGCGGGAGTTGCTGCTGACCCCCTTGTGTGCAAGTGTTGGGTGGATGAGGCTCTTCTGAGGGCAGGGAGCAGCCGTGGGGCCTCCCTGTGTCCTGCCACTGACGATACAAATGACAACTCTTCAGAAAACTGTGGAGGCTGGTGTGCAGGCTCCAGTGCCTGGGAAAAAAACAGTGATGGAAAACTCACTGGCACAGCCCAAGCCACATATGGCTAAGAATGAGCTGTTATAGCTTGCTCACGGGGGAAAAGAGGTAGATTTTGTCTCCTCCTGTTCCCATCCAGTGCACACATGGAAGGTTTCATTCCTTATGAAAAAGTCTTGGAGGAAGAGCCCAATGCTTGGTCTTCAGATAACCCCAGCTGCACATCTGATGTGGTTCACTGTCCCCATAGGAGGGCAGAAGGTGGCTTTGCAGGGGACTGTGCCCGCTTGGTGGGGAGAGAAGGGACTGAGATATGGAGGGAATCAAGGAGTGCCATCATTTTTTTTTTTTTTTTATGGGAGCTTGGGCTAAGTGATTACTGGAAGGAGAGAAAAGGGAAAGGGCAGCCTCTGTCCTCCATGCCCTAGAAGAAGGTGTCTCCAATTTGCTCAGACTTACTGGGCATACTTCCAGCATCGGGGTTGCAGTGAGAACAGAAGAAGTCTTGAGAGGAGTTCTTTTCTTTGGAGGACAGTGAGTCAAGCAAAAATTAATGTATTTAATAGATTTTAAAGCTTATTCTTAATTTATGAGTGGTAGCAAAAAACCCTGCACAATCTTCTGAAAAGAGTTCATATCTACGATATCTCTGATTAGAGAATCATAGTGACCAACGTGGATGGGATTGGCTGTTATGGTGAACTGCCTGGTAAAGCCACGGGAAGATTTTTAGTTTATTGGCAGCATCACAAACATGTCAGTGCTAAAGGAGGTGTCTTACAAAGTGGAGGTCAATTACTGTGTATGACACAGTAAAAAGACAGAGCTATACTCATACATTGACTTCGTTACAACTGGGGGGCTTTGTTCTGTCATCTCTTGAAGTCAACAGGGAGAACATTGTTGATTCGAGGAGGTCTTTCTTTGCCCCAGACCTGGAGCTGTTTCCATCTGAGAAGTGCTACCCACTAACATCAGACTGCTGATGAATTTTTCAGTAATGTGCTTGTGAACATAATAATTGGTTGTGTATTACCTCAAGGGATTATTAAATCATCCAGTGTCTCAGTCTCCAGGATGCAGCTGGATGGATCCTGTTAGACACTGTTCTTCCATAATTGACCTGAGCACACTTTCTTTATGGTTGTTCCTCACCAATAGCTCATACTGGTTACATGGCATCACTGTGTTCGTCAGAGTCTCCCGTGAATCACCAGACTATGGGGTGGATAATTGTTGCTTTGGTTCCTTGCTGAGAGTTTAAATAACATGCACAAATCAAAAGCCCCTTATTGCTACCAAACACAAGTCTAAAGAGTACTCAAGCAGTAACACAAAAGGAGAAGAGGAGCTGGCGTCTTCACATTTCAGCTGGAACAAATTCCACTGCAGTGCTGATATTTTTGTGGTGGAGACAGTTTTGTTTTCTTAAGCAGCAAGTAGACCTGGCTGAAAAATGGCATTTCTCTTTTATTAGATATTTAGAAGTTTCAGCTTTTGGGTTTGTTCTGATGTGGAGCAAAACCAAGATTTTCTCTAGTTTTTCACAAGAACTGAAGGGAGTGAGGCAGGAGCTTGGTGAGAAGGACTCACCCTCCACCGTGCCTGAAACTGGTGGCCAAACCCTTGCTCAGTGTAATTAGCGGTAGGGGCTTATACTTGTGCCATCCTCCTGCCCAGTGAGCAGTCCCAGCTCCCCTCGTGCCAGCGGGCAGTGGGGACCCTGTGTCAGGCAGGGCTGAGCCATGGCTGCATCCAGGTCCTCTCACAATTAGAGGAGGGACCTGCAGAGTATGTGGGGTGGGAGGTGACCACAGTGTCCCACTGCACAGTTCATAGGGAAGAGTGGGCAGCCAGGAGAAAATCAGGAGGAAGTGGCTGGCAGCTGCATTTCTTTGATCCCGGGGGCAAAGCATTAGGTGTCCGTGCCACGGCTGAGCCTCAGAGGCAGAGATCATACCCTCATGAGTTGGCACTGGACTCACAGGGGTAAGCAGATTTATTTCTCTTGGAGAAAGTGGGAGGGAGATTTTTTTTTCTTCTCCCCACCACTGCAGCAGGGCTTTCACAGTCCATTGTACGCAGCAGACATGAGTAAGCTTGCGTCTTACTGTTATCTCGAGGTCTCACTTGGTCTGCTTTATAAATATCCCAGCCTACCCAAGCAAGACTTGAGTCTTCCCTCTTCCACCCATATGAAACCATCAATGAGCATCCATCTGTGCGTCTGTCCAACAAGCGTGCCACATGGCCAGGTAGGTGGTTGGTCGGGACATGGGGGACCCGCACTAGCACCTCCCAAGCACCAGCACCTTTCTCTGATGGAGCTGGGGCTGGGGAGCCCGGCAGCCCCACTCCGCAGCTGGGAGAGACACGCCAGGTGCTGGCTGAGCTGCGAGCGAGCATGGGCTTGCCCTCGGATGGCAAAATACGGGGCTGGGGCAGGTCAGAGCTGTGCGTGGGTGAGCAGCAGGGAGAAAAGGTGCTGGGTTAACCCCAAACTGAAGGGGGACTGGTTAGGAGGCAGACCAGGTGCAGGATGCTCTATCCCCTGTATGCAGCCAGATAAGGAGGGAAGGACAAGGCATCCTTTACAGGAGCTGCTGAGGTCTGGTTTTGCTATGTAAGTCCTCCCACAGTTGCCAACACCACCACCATTTTACCAGCCCCCCTTCTGCTCTTGTCTGATCCTGGGGAAGCCATTCGACAGCAGGCTGTCTGGGTTCGCACTTTATTTTTCCCTGCAGAGCTCTGATTTTGTTTAGCACAGAATTACATCCCCAAAAGCAGCTTCCTCTGAAGAGAGAGCTGTAAATATTTTATATCTCAGTCCTCTGAAAAGTGCTGTGGCTTAAACAAAAAGCTGAAGTGTTTCCCACCTTCCTGCAGAGATTCTGCCTGAACCTCAATTGCATTGAAGGATGTACTTGGGTTTTTGAGTGAAGAAGCTTCCTCAGCCTGTTCTTGTCCTTCACCAGGGAGAAAATGGTGATGGTTACAGCTGTGGTGTCTGTCGGGGTCTGGATGAGACAGAGCTCCGCCCTAACTCTTCCGCCACTGAGTAACCCAAGAGTTGCTGCCCATCTCTGCCTGCCCCACAAGTAACCTCAGACTTCCCACTGCCTGTGGGACTTATCTTCTTCCTCCCACCAGCCATCCTTCTTCTGGTCCATCAGTTGGCACAGGTAACCCATCAGTATTACTGAATGGGAGAGCACAATGTCCACAGGGCAGTACCCAGGGCATGGAGACAGGGGACAAACCAGCCCTCAGCCACGAGGCTCTGCTGCTGCTAGAGAGGCAGCGGTGCAGCACCCCACCAGTGTTTGGGACACGGACAAGCTCCCACCCAGCTCTTCCTTGAGCTGCCCTGTGAGGCGGTGCCCAGAAGGTGTTTCCTAGGAAAAAGTGTTTTGAGACAGAATTTCCCAGCCACAGAGCAATGGCCATTCTCATCCCGTTCCCTAGTGTGACCCTCTGTCTCCATTCACCCCACTCTTTTAGGGGAGCACAGTGCTTGCAGCTGGGCAGATATTTAGGAGAAGACAGGCCCCGGTGTGAATACCTTTTCCCCCACCAGTTCAGAAGAGCTGGTGAGCAGGACAAGCTGTGAGGGACAGGAGTTTTGACGTGGGCACTTGGGTGCAAGGCTCAGGTGATGTGGCTGGAAAAGGAACAGGAGACTGGTGACATCCAGCACCACCCCCTGTCCCCAGCATGGGGTGGGAAGAGAGGAGAGTCACCCCCTTTGTGGGTAAACCCTTCTGCGGCAGATGTAACGCTGTAAAATGACTGCTCACCGCTGCCTGGCCCCATCTCACCCAGGAGCGTTGTTTGGGCTGCAGCCACCCGCTCCATTCGCCTGCGAGGCAGATTGGTGCCACCGGCTGTAAATCTGCCGGGGAGCTCATGACTCACAGTGTCAGAGCCATGGAGCACCGTGGATTACACGGCACCGGCTGCTCACCTTTCTGAAGGCAGTTTCAGCTCCTCTGGATGTTTTCACAGGAGCGGATGAGCCTGTGCCATGGCAGGATGACCGCAGCCCTGCATGGACACGCCAGGAGGAGGGTAAGAGCGTGGCCCATGTCAGCAGGCCTGGAAAAGCCATCAGGACTCAGTGTCACTGTAATTACAAGCCTACTATGTAGGACTTTTTTTGAAAAAACAAGCTTAATCCAAAGCCTCCATTGCCCATGCATCCATCGGTTGACTTAGTCCAAGTGGAGTGGTTTCTCCAAGTGGCTCCAACTAGGGAAGCAAAGCCTCAGGGCGTCCCCATCCTCACGGTGCATCCTTGGGCACCAGCCCTGGGGGCTTGGTGGGAGAGCTTCAACACTTCCAGGGCTGCTCCTGCTGCTTTGCAGCTGTGCTGGGTGAGCCTGGACGTGGGGATGGCCTTGGGACATCCCGGCACAGCCAGGGCTCCTCTCAGCTCCTCACTTTCACACAAGTGGTGGCACAGACCAAATCTGTCACCACCCCACACACCTGCTGCTGCTGCAGCCAGCACCAGTTGGCACTGTGCTGGCAGGCCCAGAAATGCCTCTGGGTAAGAGCTCGGATGCTTTTTCCTCTGTGTCTGGAGCTGAGACATGTCTCTGCGGGAGGTGTGGGAACACAACATCTTTGAGGGTCTTTGCTCCCTGGCTGATGTCTGCTGCTCCCAGACTTCCTAAATGTGCAGGCAGCCTGTGACCCACCTCACGCCTGGCAGCATCCCAGCCTGCTTACACCACATGAAGGTGCCGAGCACAGCCGGATGCTGTCAGAGGCATTAGGCAGAGCTGGACAAAGCTGGGATGGGGTGATAAAACTGACCTCCAGCTGGAAAGAGCAAAGGCCACCAATCAGTGTTGGCTTACAGGCTGCACAGCACCTTTCTCTGTGTCGTGCAGTGCACACGGGTACTTGAAGCCCTCCTGGTCCTGGGACTGGGAGCTGTTTGCCTCCTAGGTATGAGGTTTTCTGTCTAACCTAGTGGCTGGAAGTCCTTTGCAGCTGAGCTCATAATTTTGGAATCACATCCTGAGCACCATAAACTGTCAAGAGGGATGATGGATGGAGCTGCTCTTTTGGGAGATGGAGCAAAAACCGAGATCTGTTCACATCTGCCTCTGGTGCGTGGACTACGCTCAAGTGAGCTTGCTGCTGTCATGCATGAATTGGAGCTTCTCTTCTGAGAGGTCCTTGTATAAATCATTTGGGAAAACTGGCAACTCTGACAAAGCACTGCAGAGCGTGAACATCTGCTGGAGGCATTTGCTCCGTGGTAAGCCCACATTCTTCCGTGTGAGAAGATGGTGCAATTAACGCCTTCTTCACAGTTTGCTCTCCATTCTTCTCTCCTCCCTTATGCTTGGCACAAGGGGCTTCTCTGGGAAGCTCACTTCTGTGGTATCCCATTGTCTCGTGGTATCTATTCCTCTTCTGAGACTGCCTGAGGTGGCATTTGATCATGGCAGAAATCTCTTTCCTGGTGTCACTTTTCACCAGGTGCTTCTGACTCAACGGAAAACCCAGGAAGACACTCACCATCATTATCAAGATGTAACTAGCCCAGACACTGCCGCATCACATAATTTTTTCAGCCTATATCACTGATGACTCAACCTCCATTTACAGTAGTCATTAGGGACTATTTCACCCTACCTTTCCTCCTGGCCAGGGGCCACCCCATAACCTGTGCAACCCACCGAGCTTCTGATCAGCTCTTCCAGGGCTGTGGCTGCTTTCAAGACCGTGACACTCCTTCTCCTTGGCACTCCCTGGACGTGCTGCTGCAAACCGCCAGGAAAGGCAGGAACGAAAGCAGACAGCCCAGCATCTCCGTTAGCTTTGATGTTTGGGACGTATGAATTAGCAAAGCCTCTGTTTGAGGTGATCTCCTCACAGGGCCACTGCCTACTGTCGAGGGATTTTAGGTGGCCAGTTGGTGTTTTTTTCCTCTCCTGCACTTCCGCGGGCTACTTTCCCAAAGATAATTACATGACTCAGGAAGACAAACGCATACCTCGCATACTTGCAGGAACCATAATGCCGATAGCTGGTATAGAGCATTTTGAAGCTCTTTGAACACGCAAGAGCAGCTGAATTCCTGTGACTTACCTACCCAAACCAAAGCAAGTCCAGGCAATGGCTGCATAGTTTTCATGGAGCCTTTACCCAGCACAGGACAAACATCTCCCTGAGAAGGCTTTGGTCTTGCAGCAAGACGTGGATGCTTTTTATTGCCAGAGAAATCACAGGCATTTTGTCAGGTAAGATTTACCATTTCTATTTTACGGGTTTTTGAAAGATCTTGGCCAAACTGAGGCTAAAAAGAGAACATTTTCTGCTATGAATGCAAAAAAAAAGGCAGTCATCTGCTTCTGAGATTACGGGGAACAGCACAGAGAAATTATCCTCTCTTAAATAGATAAGTGATTGTTATGGGTAAAATAACCTGGCAGCTAATCGCCTGTGAAGATAACTGGCAAAAATGTGGTGCGGTGACATCTGGTATCGCTAGTTTAGCACAGACAGCTCTGCAAAAGACACAAAGAGAGACACAGCCTTTGCTTCAAGTACTTTAATGTTTGAATCATCGAGTTGCCATTCAATTTGCTGATTTTGGAAGAAAAAAAGAGAAGCAAGAAAGAGAAATTTTACTCCATGCAGTAACCTGGATGGACCTCATGGATCTTAAACCCACCCCAAATCAGGGTCGACACATGCACCCAGCATCTCCCGTACCTTGCCACTGGAGTGGTGGTCGGTGGCTGCAGCCCTGCAAGGTAGCTCCTGTGGGACAGCTGCTCATTTGGCACCTTCTCAGGGGACACCTTTGCACAGGAGTCACTCAGAGTTTGGCTGCAACAATTAAAGCTAGTATTTTTAAAGCTTTTCAAGCTTTTGTTGTGGTTCCTGGCTGTCTGGGTGGATGTGTGACCCAAGCTAGGGATCAGCTATTCAAAGGAAATAATGACTTGTAAATAAAGATGTATGTATTGATTTGCCTTCTACCTTTGTATCTAAAGGGATATAGAGGAGTGCAGGTGACTTGGAACTACCCACCTGCCAATACATCTCCTGAGAACAGACTGGGACAGGTTTTCCAAAAGGGCTTCAAAATACAAAGGGCTTATCAGAAATGCCTTGGGGTCCCTGA
Organism: Pterocles gutturalis; assembly: GCF_000699245.1. Lineage (NCBI taxonomy): Eukaryota > Metazoa > Chordata > Aves > Pterocliformes > Pteroclidae > Pterocles > Pterocles gutturalis. Next base: position 14,940 of record NW_010145551.1, on the reverse strand, counting down.
GCAATGCCAGGAGCCTGCCTCCAAGCCCCTTCCTCTCCAGCCATCCTCGCAGCCCCAAACTGAGGCAGGGGGATGGGGACTGCACTTTCAGGAAGGCTGCCTTTGGAGGAGATTGTGTGTTTCCTGGCTCCTGGACATTTTTGTTTGCTGAGTGAGGGGAGCGATACGACTTGCAGCGTGTCCTGACATGTGTCTGCTGTGTGTAAACCCACAGCTTTTATACAAAGGGCTCCTGTCCTGGGGACTGTGGATCCTTCAAGTGCTTCTTGGCTCGGGGCTTCTCCTTTAGGTGTCGTAAGATCAGATTAATGATGTATTAGTTTGAGATAACTGCCATGAGATCATGTAATTAACTTGTGATCATGCTCTGTGCCAGTTTGCTGAAACTTGCTTTAAAAAAAAACTTTCAGACTAGCTACAAGTAGAGCTTTTTTGAATGATGGCATTAACAAATAGCTCATTAGTCACCTTTTGGGCTAATTAAGGGAGAGCACATCTGAGGCAGTAAAGAACAGCAGCGGGTAATTAAAGGCAGCCGTCAGGCTGAGCTCTGTGGTACGGGGGGGAGCAGTTTATCACCTATGCCCTTCGCTATAGGCATTGTGCTCCCATCCTGCGCTGCTCAGGTCTGTAAGGCTCGGTCAGACCTTCTCATTCCCGCTCCCTTTGCCCTCGGGTAGATGAATAGCTATGGAGAGGTGGGTGCAGAAAGGCAACACCTTTGCAAGGCAGCGATACCTGCCCAAGAGCAGCTGCTGCTTGCCCAGGTGGTGTGACTTCACCTGGAACTGCTCCCACATTTGGCATACATGGCCTTTTTGACACATAAAAGTTTTGCTCTGAGCAAAACTGAGGATCAGGGGATGCTTTAATTCCTCTGGACTCATTGGGAGTGGGAAAAGTCTGGGTTACTGTGTAGGCACCGTAAGGATGTATATTGATTCTATAAATAAGTGTGAATATACCATTTTGGTGAGCGCTGGGCTGGACATTTCCAGCCCATGCCTGATGAGAGGAAGGCTGTGTCGCTATGCCAGTGTTTTTGCATGGCTGGGAAGCAGCCCAGGGAAAGCAATCTGTCTCATAGCATCTAATCCCATCCTTGGCTGCTGCAAGATCGCTGCCCAAGACCTCCCATAGTCTGCCCAAGCTTTCTCCCTCTTCTCCAGCTGGACCAAGCTCCCTTCTTCAGTCCTTGCTTCTGGCCTCAGCCTCAGTCCTGCCTTGGCTGCCCACCTCATCCCTTCGGCATGTCCCAAACCCCAGAAATTGCCCAGAGGCACAGGTTAGGTTCTCTTTTGCTGGAAAACACACCAGCAAGGGCCAGCCCTTGCTGCAGGGTTTGCAACGTGAGCAGAAACAGAGATTTCTCTCCCCTGTACCACCCTCCCTTGCCAAACTGACACCCAGCCCCACTCTCCTCAGTGTCCTCCCTGCTGCCCCATGCACCAGTCCTCCCATGGCTGGTGCCCACCTCAGCTGTTGTGCAGCTCTTTCTCTTGCCCCAGTCCCTGACCATGCTCCCTTTCCCCTTACACCTGCAACACATTAGTGGTGGTTCTGTAGTCTCTGGACCTGGCCTGATCACCAAGCCCCGTGATGGCACAGCTTGGGGCTGCCCCACTACCCAGGTACCAGCTGTGTGTGCCCCACGCTGCCCAACTCCCCCCAACTCATCTCAGCAAACAAGTCATTAAGCACAAGTGCTTCCATGTGGTGCTTTGGGGGCTCAGACCAGAAAGGTGGTGTGTGGTTATCACAAGCCTTAGGAGTTCACCAACCCTAGGTGGTCACCAGCCCCAGGTGGTCACCAGCCCTAGCAATGTGTGAGATCACATTGAACTAAGCATCTCATGAAACTGTGCCCTCCTTTATTCCTCATGGAGGAGAGGAGAAGTAGCTGAGTCTGCATCTTCTGGAAGGTGCCACTGATTTTTCCCCTCAGTCAAGTAGGTGGGCACAGCTAGAGCTCTGAAGTTGAATAGTATGCAAGGAGACGCTGTAGCTCAGAGAAATGGGAGATCTGTCCTACAGCAGCGTCATCTCTGCTCAGCTGTGCCTGGTTTTGGTGAGCCATGTGGACAGAGTCAATGCTGAGGGCAGAGCTTGGGCAAACTTTGTCGGCTGTTTCTTGTCCTCCAGATCAAGCCCCTACATGCTGGAGTGTTTTGGGTTTGATACTTTAATCTCTTGTCTGCCTGGCTTAGTCTTAGGTCATTAACTTTTCCTGCTGCTCTGGCCATGTGAATTCTGCAGTTTATGGTACTAAAAAAAAAAAATAATCTTAATGCAGATGCTGAGTGCCCAGAGAGGCTGCGTGGCAGATTGTCTTATGCTGGGAATGATCCAGAAGAGGAGCTTAACTGGGGCTTGTGCTCTGACAGCCACTTCTTGCAGATTAGAGGGGTTGTAAAACATTGCTGAAATGGTAATTCCAATGTTACGTTATTTTATTCTGCAGTTTGGAAGAGATGTGCAGGTCAGGCTGAAAATGGACAGTGGTTTGTGGTATGTGTGGGTGTTGTTAAGATAGAGTGGAAGCTGTGAAGAGGGTCAGTTCACATCCTCCCATTATTTTTTTTAATTGTATTAGTATATGATAATGTAAAGTCTTTTCTCATCTTGTTTTTCTTAGAGGACTGGTGGAAGCTGTAGGTGTGTAAAATGAGCTTCCCCTGCCTTAAATGAAGGCTGAATGCAGGATCTGAGTGCAGGGCAGGCACTTTGGGAAAATCTGACATTTGATTTGTCATCTTCTTAAAAGATGGAGATAATGGGAATTGACTACTGACTGCAACAAGGCCAAGTGCTCCACGCAGCTGGAGCGTAGATCCCAGCCCTTGCGCGGCACCAGGCTGAGCGGCAATGCCTCTTTCTCCAGCTTCACATTGTAGAGAGAAGTCCGTTGCACAAACAGTGCTCTCACTGGAGAGGATGAATGTCCCAAAGCTACAGCAATGCCTGAGGTTTATGATCTTTTAGGTGTTTCTCATTGCCAGTATTATTGTCCCCAATACATTTTGGCTTTTGCGTTCTCTAATATTGGTTGGACCTTTTAGTCAGAAGTTTTGCATTTGCAATTAGTCATCTGTGTGATGGGGGCTCAGGACTTGTGACTACAGCTTCATGTCTATGTGATTCTGAACAGAGGGGGACAGAGGGCAAAGAGCTGAGGTCTGGAGGTTTGCTTTTTTTTTTTTCTTTCAGAGAAGTGAGGGAATATGGAAAAGCCATTTTATCTTCTAGGCTATGTTGATAAATTGCCCTTTCATTCTTTCTCTCTTATACTTTTATTGAACTTGCAGATAAACCTCTCCCTTGGCAGGTGGAAAAAAATAAATTGCCAGCAGTACACCCTGACAAGATGCCCTTCAGTAGTGGAGCTGTACAAATAATAGGTTTTTCATTTCAGTGACTGAACAGAAAAATTGAAAATACTTTTTGTTTTGGGTCACCCCCTAAAGGAGAATGTTTCTTTTCTTCTTTGATTTCTTTTCATAAGCATTGCACGAGACTTTCTAGTTTGAGACTATTTAGTGCTTTTCATTACTTAAAAAAGAAAGAAAAAAGAAAAGAAAAGGCAAACTAGGTCACTTTCAAACCAAAAATGTCATTTGAAAGAAAAACAAAAAAAGTTTTATTTTTTAAATGTCAAAATGGAGCTTTGCAGCTTTTCTCTGAAATTTTTTGCTTCTCTTTCAGCTAAAACTCATTACATATTCAACCTAAATTTGCCTAGAGTCTCAATACCTCTTAATTGCACTTTGTGTGCATCTGCTACATCAAAAAACCCCGGTCAAGCTCTGTCTGTATACAGCAGTGACCTGTCCTGTTTGCTTCTCAGCAAACACATATGCACAAGTATTTAATTCTACTTAATTAAGGTGTTGAGCAAGAGCCTGGGTGAAATTGACCTCTCTCAGGTCTGGCCAGCCAGGGAAGCACCGGCACAGCCATGATTCATCCTGGTAAGTCCTGGCAGGGCACTGGGGCAGGGGCTCGAGCTCTGCTGCACTGGGAGCCACCGCGGCTCTACACCAATGTGGGGCTGCTGCCCCCATCTCCAGCATATCCCCTGCGATGGGATGGTGGCTGGGAGGTACCAGTGCTTGGGACGTGTGGTGGTGTGGCTTGGCCACGCTTTGCTTCCCCATGGAGACAGGGCCCATCCGTCTCTTTCTTTACCTCGTTTCCTAAGGAAACTGCACTGGTGTGATGGAGTCCCTCCATCGCTACCTGCCCACCCCTCCCAGGAGCACTGGGAATTTAAGGCCCTGGCAGCATTAAATTATTAAAAATTGCTACAAATTACAATTATGAAAATCAGGGGCTGAGTAGAGGTGTGAAGCTGCCAGTGTGGTGGGTCTCAGGGACCTCACTCTGCCGTGAAACCCACTCCATTGGTGCCATTTGGGGTCTGGATTTGCCTCGGACAACGTTAGGGAAAGTTCCTGTTGTCCCCTCCTCTTCAGCATCTTCTTGCAGAGGCAAAAAAGCTCTGCGATACCTTTTTATTGCACCCCAATAGTGCTGTGTGCTTCCTTAGTAAATTAGCAGTTGTTGACGCTGGAAGGACTCCATTCCCTCCCAAACCCATGTAATCCTGAAAACACAGGGTTGGATGAAGTGCCCCTGTGTGCCTGCCCCGCTGGGATGCACAGGTCCAACGGGTCAGGGAGGGAATATGTCTCCGTGTATTCCCACAGACTCCCAGCTGCAGCAAACCTGTAGGTAGCACCAAATGGCCAATAGAGAGGAAAATAATATAGTGTCTACACCAGAAAGGGAGTTTTGGGGGTTAGGAGCTCCAGCTGTAACTGATCAATAATCTCTGTTGTCCCCAGCAGCTCACAGCCACCTCTCCAGGGCCAGGGCAGCCCTGAGAGCCCAGCAGCTGGTGGTGGCACCGGCTCACAATGCACAATGGATAACTCCCAGCTTGTAACTCCTGTCCATGGAGGGGCTGGGGTGTGGGAGCAAGAGCCAGCACCCCTGCCCACTCCCTTCACCATCACCCCACTCAGAAATAAACTCCCATCCCTGCGAATATTGTGAGGGATTAGGAATTTCTCAGCATTGGGCAGACTGACAACAGAAAATGGAAGAGGTCCAAGCATCGGTGGCCTTTTGACACAGCAGGGAGACTTGTCAATGTGAGAAGTTGAGGCTTGGCAGTCAGCTACTCCTTGGTCCCACAGTCCCCTGTGAGCCATGCATTTTTTTTTCTCAATTTTTTTTTGTTTTCCTTTTTTTCCTGAAATATTGACAAGACATTTTTCTCTGCTGAGGTAAGCTTCTCAGCAGCTGCCCATGATGTGGACTGCAACAGGCACTCAGAATATCTTCTGGTTATTTCCCAGAGAGAGCGGCAGGAGGCATTGCAAGCAGATCTTTGATGCTGCCAATCAGAGATGGACCCTGGTGAAAACTGGAAGCTGGATGAAACCAACTGGTTGTCTCATGGTGGGATCCATCCTTTTGCCAGTGTGAAAGGAGGTAGGACATGATTGATGGTTTTTAAGCCACCCAGTGAACGTTCTGGGAACCTTCCCAATGTGCTGCTGCCTTTCACTGTGCTTGCAGTGGTCCCAGGGGCTTTGCTGGGCTATGTCCAGAGCAAGGCAGTACTCAGTATGAAGGTGGGAAAGGTCTGACCCAAACTGCAGTGTCCTACCAGGAGCTGGCATACTGACCTAGGCACTTGATCTGTGGCTTGTCTTCCTTTTCTGGAATGGCCTTTTACAAAAAAATACCAAAACCCCAACATGGACCTTTTGGCGTCTTGTGCTAGATGTGACCACCCTCATTCTCCATGAGCAGGACTCTGCAGATGACAGTGGTTGGGGAGGAGTGAGGAGGAGAGTTGGAAAAATACCCCCTTCTCTTTTCAGTTGTATTTGTGTGGGACAATTTTGGATGGCTCCAGGCAGACATGCTGTCCCAGCAGTGACAGGAGGGCTGAGGGCTGCTTGGGCTGGGGCTCCCTGTGCAGGACCATTCAAGGTTTCAGCCCCCCTTAGCATGACACAAGACCTCCCAGTCCAAGGCTGGGGCCATCAATCTCCAGGAATTGCCAGTCTCAGGAAAGCACTCAGGGCAGATGCAATGGGAAACAACCAGCAGAACTATTTCCTCTATTGATTCATCTCCACCTAATTTCTAGCCAGCTGTTGTAATTTGCTTTTTAGTCCCCATCTGAACATTTGGCAGAGACAGACACATGTGGTCCCTGCTCAGCCTCAGCTCATCTTTGTCACCAGAGATCCCTGTCCCCTGGGCCAGCACAAGTTGCCCCTCCTTGGGCAAAGCTCCTTCTTTGACTGGGACACGCTGTGCCCCAGACTAAAACCAAAATAAAGCCACAGCCTTCCAGATAACAGCACCTTGGGAACGGAAACATTTCGCTTTGGTAAAATGCTTCGCTTATCTCCATCTGTTTCCTTCAGCTTCCCGCTGATAGACGGGATGCCTGGGGAAGGGGACAGTCCGAGATGCAGCGTCACCTCCTCTTCTGCGAGATCTGAATTAGATAAGGATGTTTATGCTTTTGAACCCAGTTTTTGAACCCAGAAGCCCTGGGTTCAATCTCCCCAGCCAGGCACCACTGGGTGGCATCCTTATGACAGCACATGGGCTGCTTCTGAGGGTACCCAGCCCAGGGTGGCTCCAAGGGACCAGTACAGGGATGCTCACTGCAGTTCATCCTTTTTGCCCATTACAACAATCTCTGCTTCTGATCTTTTTCTAAAGTCTTCGCCATGTCTGTGGTCTGTGATACTGTTTATAGGTTGGGTTATACTGTGGGGTTTGGGATCCCACTGTGCTTGAGTCTATGAAGAAGAGAAGGGCCAAGTTGCTGCTGTCAGGAGTTTATAAAAATCCAAACCAGTTAAATGTGGATATACATGGGCCTTTGGTTTTGTATGCAGCCCGTTGCTATCCTAAACTAGTGGCTCACAACTTTTTCTAAATGATGTACCTAACTGCATTTTATAGTGGGGAGCAAGCTCTCTTAGAAATGTCCCAGGTATGGATTACTATATGGTGTCATGCACCTGCACTTCTTAAATATCCTCCTTGAACCCCCTAGGAATGGTCCACAGGTTCCAGACCAAAAGGTGTTTTAGTCTAACCCATGCATTGAACAGATGCCATGAACCTGAAAGGAAAAAAAAAAACAAAAACCAAGCCCCCCAAAACCAGCAGAAAAAGACCCACCCTCTGCAATTTTTTTTTTAATTACATTGAGTTTTTTCAATTTAGCAGCATTTTGACATTGCAACAAATGTTTGAAAATAACAAAATCTCCACCGACTCCAAGGCACAAATGGCATTTAACACTTGGCCACATGCTCCGATGTGGCTGTGGGGCTTTCTGGCAGTGAGGGATCCGGATGCACTGTGCTCTGCATCTGTAAGTAGACAAGAATGGGTGGGTGGGCTTGTGATGAGACTGGGCTTGGGATCCAAAATAATGTCCCACAAGATTTTGTCAAGAGATGCCACCAGCTCGGGGTTTTCCAGAGCCCATGGTCTAACCTGCCACAGGCACTAGGTTACATCAATACTGTTATCAGATGACTCCATGGTTTGCTCAGCGTCTGAAAAATCCCAGCTGGAGCATTTTCCTGCTCCCGCTGGTTAAAGCAACCCCAGCTGCTGTTGTTGGAGAAGACTGTAGCACCAGCAAAGCTTTGCTGTGGGCAGGATGCTCCTGGCTGTGCCCCAAGCACTGGGCGAGCTGGAGAAAGGGAGCAGAGAGCCATGGCACAGCCGAAAAGGGGGACACAGCTGGGGTATCCCAGTGTGGGCAGAGACAGGGAAGCAGAGCTCCTGCTCTTCAGCGATGCTGGAGGGGGATAAGGGTTCATCCTGACAAGTCTCCCTCTTGAGCTGGTTCCAAGTTTTTTTGGTAACAGCTGGATTAAAAAAAACCCACAACACACATAGGAAAGCTGTCAGGGGTGAACTGGAAACAAGCTGAGCAGGGGCTTATCTGCAGTGTGATTAAACCAGCATTGTCACCCCAGCTCTCCACATCTACCTCTCCAGCTGACCTTTCCAAGCATTTGTTCTTCTCCCCTCAGATAATGAGCTCTCCGAAGGTGCCCCAGCCCTGTTTGCTCTGGATCAGCTGGGTAAGTCCATGCATGATATATTTTCCTCTTTCTTTTTTCCTGTGTAAGGTGACCAGGAGACGACTTAAAATACAGGGCAGATGCTGAATACTTTCCACTGCATAACTTCATCATCACCAGTGCCTCCTTTCGGTGTTGCTTTTGAATGCCATCCATCAGAGGGATGGGACAGCTCAACCCTAGATGTGTTAAGTACCTTTCTGTGTTAAATTAATGTAGATTTTTTTTTTTTCCGTGGGAGAGAAGCTGTTACCTGGCTGGTGCAGAGCACTCTCACATGCTGCTGCTTCTTGGCTGGGTGTTTGAGGTTTAGCTCACAGCTGGCACTGGATCTTTTGTGACTTTCTGGTGCCTTGCAACACGGTAAGGGTGGTTTTTTTCCCCCAGGGAGGCAGAAGTAGAGGTGTGTAAAGTGAGAGTGAAGAGTAAGACACCCAGGGAGAAAATAACCTCAAGTGGGCGTGGGAGGCTGAAGGCTTCCGAGGCTGAATCCATGAGGGAATCCTATCTGGCATCCATCTCCCCTTAATCCCAGGGGCAAGGTCATAAAAGATGTGTTTCTCAGGATGAGTTAGAGGTGTTCAAGGTAAGGTGGTGGCGAGGACTTGAGCTGCAAGATGGGAGGCTTCTGCAGGAGGGCTTCTGGCCACTGTCCTGATGTGCATGGAAGGAGGAAATCAAGCCCCCAAGTTTCTCCTAAGAAAATGGAGAAAGGTTGGAGATGGAGCATGCAGGAAAGTGCGACTTAGACGTGTTGGGAGAGACGTTGGGCTCAGGTCTGTGCACCCTGTCTTGCTCTTTGCAGCAAGGTTGGACTGCCCCAGCACACTGCAATGGCCATTACCTTACACGACTGAGTCATGGCCCTTCCTCCCTAGGAAAAGGCACCCTCCTCTTCACTTTCAGGGCAACGAATTCTCCATCCTTGGAGATATTCAAGAGCTGTCTGGGCATGGTCCTGGGTGACCAGCTCTAGGTGGCCCTGCTTGAGCAGGGGGGTTGGACCGGATGACTTCCAGAGGTCTTTGTCAACCTCAGCCAGTCTGTGATTCTGTGACTTCCCCCCTGGTCTTGAAACTCACCCTGTCCCCAGTAAGGGTTCTCTGCATGCACACACCAGGCTGCAGCTCACCACATGCAGCACTGGAGGAAACTTGGGGTAGGAGGCTAAAAGCTGCAGGAGCCCAGAATGGTGATTTTTGTATTGTGTAATTATCTCTGCTGTAAACCTCTGCTGCTAAGAGCCAGGATCTTGAAATTCTTATAAATACAAAACTGCCCATAAACTGTACGATGCCTTGCTGGCGCTAGAAGAGATGGTTGGGCCAGCAGTTGTCCTCACCGGCAGTCTCCTATGCTTGATTGTATTTTAAAGGAGTCCTTGTGATCTCTCTCCGCTTGGTGTCAGGATAGAGACTGCTCTGACATGCGGTCACCCAGAGGAGTGCCTAACAGGGAATGGGAGTAAAGCCAAGACCCTTCCCTTGGCTGCCTCATTCATTACCAGATTGCAGTTAAAACAAGTCAAGTAACTTTAAAATGCATTTTCTGTGACAGTTTCCACCAGCTCCTTTTCTTCTTCATCTTTCTCATCTTATCCCTTATAACTGGTGCCTTCCCTCAGTGACACGTGCCCATTTCTCCTAACCTTGGCAAACCTTCCGAATCTTAGCAAACGTGTTCAGTGAGAAAGAACAAGCTCCCTCCCAAATAACAAGATTTGGTTGGTTTTAGTTGAGTAGCAAAGAAATGCATTAGGAGCTAGACAGATGTTTTAGATGTGCAAAATGAGGTTTGTGGTGACCCCTGGTAAAGGGGAAGGACCCTGGACAGACAGGGATCAGGGATGTAACATGGGACAACCAGCTTCCTGGCATCCTCCTGGTGTTAATGGGGAAACAGTCTGTGCCATCCAGTGTGATCCATTGCCTGCCGAGATGGTGGTTGGCATCTCCCAGGGCTTCTGCAGAGCCCTGCTCCCAGCTGAGGGGCAGCAGGAGCTCCTGAGACACCACTTTCCTCTGCACAGTACTATTAGACATCCCTCAGTCTGGAAAAGATTATTCAAACCAGAGCTTGGATCACCTTACATTTCCACTCTGCCTTCCAAACACAGTGCAAGACACGATTGCTCCATCCAAGGTAGACAAGACAGACTAAGGATGTGAGATAGCAGAACAAGTAATGGAAAACTGATCTCTCCTCTTGCCTCCCTCCCGACTGGTGAGTTTTCAGCTGGATCAGTCTCCTGACTTGAGTCATGCGCAGCTGCGTTGTCTGCAGTGCCAGGCAAGCGAGGGGGTAAGAGCAAGCACACGTTGGACAGGGAGAGGACAAGACCATTCCAGGAGCAGCTTGTATTTGTGCTGTGTTGAAGTGATCGTGTAACCAGGGCCTGAGAATACCAGGCCAAAAATACTCAGCCCTGGTCAAACAAGATGCCTGAAAAGCAGGTGTTTCTAGTAAAGGAGCAGAGAATGACACAGCATTATAATAACAACATCCTGAGGCAAAACATCAATATCATAACAAAGCATCATTACCATAAAAATCACAGAAAGGCAGGTCTGAGTGGGACTCCAACAGGTCTCCTCTGCCTGAAGGCAGGACCAGCACCTCCTGTTCACCCATCACCCCACGTGGAGGACCAGCCTGTTCTAGCAGCCTTCCCAGGCAATCCACCCCAGTGCTTCATTGCAGCGGAAGGGTTTTCATGGTGTCTAATTAAATTTATGCAATTTAAGCCAATTATGCATTGTGCTGCCAAAGGCAGGCATAAGCAGGGGAAAACCCTTCCATGGATCAAACTGAGAGTTTCTTGTCCTCTCTGCGGGGGCTGGAGGAGGATCCCAATGGTGGGTCATTGGATCACATCCATTTTTTCCTGGTCTAGAGGTCTGCTTTGACCACTAGTCCTGCATCCAACTTTCTGGCATCTTGTCTCAGCCTGCTGTCAACTGCAAACATAAAAAGCCATGCTTGGATTTTGAGTCGTTTGTGGAAATGCTGATCAGTACCAGATTTACGAGAGGCTTTTTGCATCACCTCATGCCATGAGTAACTAAGCTCCAAGAAGGGTTTTGACCAGTCATGCAGCCATCTATTCATACTTCTCCCTAGTCCAGGTCTCCCTTTCCTGCTTATAGTGATACCGTATGACACAGTATCACAATCTTTACTTATATGTCAACATATGCAGCATCTGCACCTCCCCCCAATCTACAAGGTTTGTTACCTCATTTCAGAAGATTAGATTAGTCTGACCAGCTCTGTTCTTGCTGAATCTGCACTGGCTATTACTCATAACCTCCTTTTCTATGTGTTTGCAAAGCTCTTGTTCATTCCAGTGCTTCCAAGGATGGAATTAACAATGACTGGGACATCACTTCCTCACTCTTCTTTCTCTCCTCATCTTAAAGGTTGGTGCTCTGCTTGCCATGCCCAACGTTTGGAAACCTCTCTGTGGTCTGCTGCTGTGTAAGGCAGTGCATGGCTCACCTGTACCTTGAGCAGTGAGCACATTTCTGAGGTTCCCTGGAGAAGTACCAGGCAAGGGAGGCAAAGGTGCCTGAGGGACAGAGCAGCTTCTACGAAAGCAGACACTGAGTAAACTACAACTCGATGATGTGGAAAAGAGACGCTTGAAGGAGGATACAGTAAAAGTACAAGAAATATGAATGGCATAGAAATAAATAAGTGCAAGAGAGACTTGGACATACTGGAGATAGTCCAGAAAAGGGCCACAAGGATGATGAAGGGACTGGAGCATCCCCCTGTGAGGAAAATCTGAGAGAGCTGGGTCTCATCAGCCTGGAGAAGAGAAGGCTCTGGGGGATCTCATCAATGTATATAAATACCTGAAGAGGATGCAAAGAGGACAGAACCAGGCTCTTTTCAGTGGTGCCCAGGGACAGGACCAGAGGCAATGGGCACAAACTGAAACACAGGACACTCCTTCTGAACACCAGGAGACACTTTTTTTACAGTGAGGGTCACTGAGCACTGGCACAGTTTGCCCAGGGAGGTTGAAAAGTCTTTATCCTTGGAGATACCCAAAAGCCATCTGGACCTGGTCCTGGGAAACTGGCTCTAGGTGGCCCTGCTTGAGCAGGGGGGTCGGACCAGATGACCTCCAGAGGTCCCTTCCAACCTCAACCATCCTGTGATTCTGTGAAATAAGCAAAGACTTAGAACAACCCAAAGGAAGTCTGTCTTCACACAGCGCACAATTATATTGTGCAACTTGCTGCCACAGGATGTCCAGGGTGCCAAAAGTATGAATGGGCTTAAAAAGTGATTAGAAAACATAATGGAAGAAAGGACTATGAAGGGTTCTCAAACCTGATGATGCAGCTACAACCTCTGGCTCAGGAAGGGAAACAGGATCACGTCCTAAAAGAAAGACCATTTGTACTTGTACATTCCTTGTATTTTCTCTTCAGTCGTCTATCAGAGGCCACATCAGAGAGAGGACACCAGGGGCTCTTAAACTCTGGTATAATCCAACATGGTCCTTCTTGTCTTTCCTTAGGTCCACAGTGACTAACCAGAAGAAAAAAAAAAAATGAAAGAAACCCACACCTCCTCTTCCTTTCCGTTCTTCATCTGTCTCTCCCACAGCTTTGGCTGCTGGATTTCAGCAGATATGAATCAGTCAGTGATTGTTCTGTAAATGATTAAAACAGAACATTTCACACTTGCTTTGTGGCCCAGCAGAGGAATGCTGCATTGTCTCCTTGGCAAGTCCCGAGGTGGAATTTCTGTCTGTGGAGAAAGTGAGGTCAGGGAGAGAGGAACTCTCCGAACAGGGAACATGTGCAGACTGCTTCGCTGACTCTCTCCTGTGCTTGCATGTCTTTTCACTGTCTTCCATTCCCTCATCCCTCCCCTCTTTTCCACCTCCTTCTTGCTTCACTGGCAATTTTTCTGCTTGCTGTTTTAAGATGATTTAGCTGACTATCAGAAAAAAGAAAGAAGAATGAAAAATGCAAGGTGAAACCCCCCAGCCTGGGAAGCCTTGGGTAGACTAATGAGAATGTGATGAAATGGAAAAATAAAGCGGGAGTGTAGGTATGAACTCCGCCTTGCCAAAATCAAGATGAAAATGCTTGTGTAGGAGATGCAATATCTCAGTGGAAACCCCTAGGACGTGTGCCTCACATTTCCCGACAGCCGAGCAGAGGAGGGATTAGCTGGCTGTGCTATTTATACCTGCACCCTGGGTATGGTCCGGCTGCTGGAGGAGGCTTGCAGGAAACACTGCTTTTGTGATACCGTCTGCCCGGGGAATAAATACACCCAAGAATGAAATCCCATTGGATAAATAAAAAGGGAAGGAAAGAAAAAGCCCTGGTCCCTGCCCTGTTTGTTCCCACTGCTCCATAGCCATCCAGCTGTTTCTTTTTCTTTGTTGTCCTGACCTCGTCCCATACTGGAGTGAATCCAGAGAGTGAGTGCTCTGCTTAGCTGTCTTCTGCCAGAAACCAAACAGGTCAAGTTATTAGAGAAAAATGAAAGCTCTTTGGCAGAACTGGAAAAACAGACGTGCAGAAATATTTCTGCTGCCTCCAAATACAATGCTGCCTGTTAAGTGTGTATCAGAGGGGACCTGATAAATATGCACAGTTGTCACAGTGGAAATCTTAACAGTAAGTATTAATT
>NW_010145551.1:0-1110 GCF_000699245.1 Pterocles gutturalis | reverse complement strand
AGTTATTACCACAGGAGGATGTTTTTCTTGGGGGGCCCCGGAGCCACTGAGCTCACTGCCTGCCTGGTAGCAAGATTGCTTAAAAACCTTCTGCAGATGTGGTTTTGAAAGCGCTGCTCGAGTGCTGCAAGAGGATTTGCCTCTGCTCAGTATTTGGAGATGCTTTGGGGATACTAAGGATGGCTAGAAGGGTTGCTACTGAAATGACGTGTGTGGGGCAAGTGAAGCCTGTGACTATCAAGAAGAGGTAGGACTATCTCCATCTGAGATATTGGTAAAGTCATCCTTCATTTCAAAGGCTCTGTGGCTTTTATTTCCTCAGCTTAGTTGGGTGAAGCTTTCTACAGAGTGTATTCTGATTTCTTGATTTAGCTCTTGCTGTGCTCTCAGCATGGCCTGGTGATTATTCATGCCATCCCCGGTGGCGGTGGCCTCTGGTGTGGCAGGCAGTGGTGTTAACGGGGCTGTAGCTCTACGGCTGCCCATCAGCTGTCATTAAAAGCAGCAGTGACAGCAAGAACAGAAACTGGGGTTGCCGCAGTGTCAGGCAGAGCGGGACAATTATTTGTTTGCTTGCAGCAGTAGGAATCTGTGGGATTACACGCACGGGTGGGTGCAACTGTAACGAGCTTCAATATCCGTGTGTGCTTATGGCTTGGGATGGCTGCATCCCTTCTGCAGGGGCTCGGGGGTCCAGCCCCGGGGCTGCCAGCCCCGGGGCTGGCAGTAGCAACTACTCAGAGCTCCCCAGCCATGGGGATTCGGCACAGCGCAGGGATGCTGAGTGATCCAAGGGGCTGCTGATGGCTGAGCCAGGGAGGCACCTGGAAATGCTTCTCCCTTCCCATGCAGCTCGACAAAATGCTTGGGAAATCCATGAGAGGTGTTTATTTTCCATGGCAGGGTATAACAGACATGTAGCTCCAGGTCCTGTGTGTCTCCTGGATCTGTAGTTATCAGGGAGAAGCAAGATGGCACTGTCAGCTCCGCTCTGCTGACCTGACAGCTGGAGTTGTGGTGGCACTTGGCACCAGCTGGGCAGGTTAGGACCAAAATGAGTGGAAGGATGACCTTCTTCCTTCTCCAAATTCAGTGGGGGAATAACATAAA
>NW_010145550.1:0-50668 GCF_000699245.1 Pterocles gutturalis | reverse complement strand
TGCCTGTGGAAGGATGGGTTCCCAGGGAACTGAAATATTTGGCAAGCGCTTTTTTCACTCTGGGAAAGGTTCTAGTCGAAGCAGAAAGGAACGCAAAGGCTGTCATCTGTCTGTGCGTTTGTTACTCTGTGTACACACCTCCCCTGTAACGTGCAAGCTGATACAGATTAGATTAACCCAGCGTGCTTATTTAAGGATAAAGGCTGTCTTTTGGACTAATGTAGTGATAGAATTTAATAAATTATTTTTCTTTATAATTCCTCAAGCAATAAACATGGTGTTAGGGTTAGGTTGAAGGAATAACAAAGCAAGACAGGCTGAGAGAGTTGGGGTTGTTCTGGAGAAGAGAAGGCTCCGGGGAGACCTCAGAGCAGATTCCAGTGCTGAAAGGGGGCTACAGGAGAGATGGGGAGGGACTCTTAGTCAGGGAGTGTAGTGACAGGACGAGGTGTAATGGTTTTAAGCTGAAAGAGGGTAGATTTAGATGAGATATTAGGAAGAAATTTTTTCCTGTGAGGGTGGTGAGGCAGTGGCCCAGGTTGCCCAGAGAAGCTGTGGATGCCCCATCCCTGGAGGTGTTCAAGGCCAGGCTGGATGAGGCTTTGAGCAACCTGGGCTGGTGGGAGGTATCCCTGCCCGTGGACAGGGTTGGAGGGTGTTGGAACTCAGTGATTTTTAAGGTCCTTTCCAACCCAAACCATTCTGTGATTCTTATAAGTACGCCAGCCCCATGAGAAACACAGGCCATGACTCTTCTCAAAGTGGTCAGTGTTGCAGAGAAACTCTCAATGTCACCAACTAATGGCAATAGATTAACTGCTAGCATAACTACTGTTTGTGACTGACAGCAGAAAGTGAGGGAACTTGCTCTGTGCTTGTAAAGATTCCCTTGTGCAGCTGGTTCAGCTATATATATAACTGTGTAACAGCTATGTATAATTCTGTTATGTGTAGACTCATTCCAGATAGCTGAATTCAAGTAATGTTTGTGGCGAATGAAAATGTCTTAACTCTCTTTTTCTAATGTTGGTCTTTAGAAATATTATTTGGAGGCTTCTGTCATCTGCTACTTTCACTTCCGTAGTTGTGGTAGTACTTAACATACAGACTGCAGATCTAATTGTTTATATATCAGTTTTAACATTAATGACGAGTGAATTTCACATGTGGCTGCCAAATGTATGAGGACAAAAGAAATTGCACCTCAAAGCCCAGTACAGAAGATGGCAAGAACAGTCAAGATTTGTTACTTGTCATCTGACAGACTGAGAGTTGTACACATGCATACAAATACATATATATGTATATTTAGCATTCCCTCTGCTAGTAGTCGTCTCGAAGTAATGTTGTCCAAGTTAGGTCATTGGTTCATGTTTGTTTACTATCATTTGACCTATTTTGAAATCTTGAGTTGCTCAGCTCTTGCTGAAATACATAATTCCCTGAAGCAAGATTTAACTTAAAAATATCTTGTTAGATGTATAGAGGAAATTCCCACATGCTGTGGACATTTGGTAGCAGGGCTGTCTTTAATTTTGAAACCTTTACCTACGTTTAGGAGTTTTCCTAGCTGATATAAGAATTTCCTGGTGTGATGCACTAAGCATGTTGGCAACCTTTCTGACAGTGGATGTAGTTTGTATGCAAATTTGGATGATCACTGTTTTTTCACCCTTTCTATAAAGTTAGTTTGTTTGATTATTTATTTTCGCCATGACTCATGAAACTAGTGGTGTCTTTGGGTGAAGATTTGTATCATTCAGCACTAAAATTAATTAAAACAAAATATGAATTATTTTAGCTTTCTGAAAGTTGCAGAATAGATTAAGCAAAAATTGTCTTATGTGCTTAATTAAATAAGAATAAATTTATTACAAAACCAGGAGATACAGCTTTCTTAAAAGCAGTTGAGGAGTTAGGAAAAGGAAAGGGGAGACAGAAAATGAAGGGGAAAAATGAAGGGGAAAAGAA
The DNA here is from genome assembly GCF_000699245.1 of Pterocles gutturalis. NCBI lineage: Eukaryota > Metazoa > Chordata > Aves > Pterocliformes > Pteroclidae > Pterocles > Pterocles gutturalis. The sequence goes on along the minus strand of NW_010145550.1, from coordinate 48,697 downwards.
ACAAGGAGATGGGAATAGTTGCTGCTTTTGGACTTTTTGTGCGGTAGTGGGAAAGAAAGTTAATCTGTGTCTGATACCATTTGTAAACTAATACTCTTATATGTTATCTAGCAAGAATGTTGTGAGGGTGTAAGTTACTGTGTGGGAGATGCTGAGATATTGGGGGCTGGATTAGAAACAAACGCCCATCTGGATGGCTCTGCTCTCTATAAACTTGAAACAAACTACCCTATGTTAGTGTTTGCATACACCAATATAATGTTATGTTAACATACTCAAGTGCCAGCATCCCAATGTGGTGCTTTCACCTTACCTGGAAATAAAACCAGTTTGCAATAGAAAATTCTGCTAGTGTAACTTGCCCAAACGCAATTTCTTCCTGCAAGACACCCTGTTCCAGGTGGGTGCAGTACACTGCATCTGGGCACAGCTTGCATTACCTTGCCAAAGCCTCTTCAGTCATTTCACTGTATTGACTTCCTCATACAGTTTGCTGCAGTAGCTGGATGGTTCTAATGTTCCAGTTCACTTTGTTTCTTTACATTGGCTACCTGCGGTACTTTCGGATAAGGAATTCTATATGTAGGCAGAGGCCAGAGGCTCAGCCCTGCTTACTTTCAGCAGTCACAGAAGATAGTGACAGATGGTTGAATCTCAGACCTCCTAAGGGACTGACCGCATGTGTATTTCCAGATGCACCCCTACTTATGAGCAGCAGAAACCTGGGAAGGTAAGGACCAAGTTGGGTTTTTTTGGTTTTTTTTGCTTACCCAGTGGTTCTTTAATCTGTGGTTTTGTATAGCTGTGCTAAGTATTCTTTTTCCTCTTTTGTCTATCTCTGAGATGAGAAGAGGAAGTTTAAGCCCAGTTCCCGAGATGTGAAGATGAAGTTTAAGCCCAGTTCCAGAGTAAGTACATCTTGAGAGTATTTTACTTTGCCTAGGAAAATGCACAGCCCTTTTTCAAGGGGTAGAGAGTCCTTATTGGCTCACCGTACAAAGGAAACATTCTTAGTTGGTGAAATAGTGAAAGAGAGGCTGTCACAGTTTTTTTTATCCTTTAACTAGCAGCTGTTTTCTGTTGTAGATCTGAGATGCGGTAGATGGTGCTGAAGCAACACTGAGGCTCCTGAAATATCTGCAGTCCAGTGTGTATGTAAAAAGTGCCTGCTGGCTCTCCCAAACATTGACGGCCGTGTGTCTTCAAGAGGTGCACTTTGGGACAAGAAAACACTGACTGTTAGTTTTAAAAATGTTAATAAATAATTTTGTGTTACTTTTTTGTTCTTTATTGCCTGTGAAGGTAGGCAAGTAAGGGAGTACAAATACTAACCAAGTAGTGGTTCAGGTGTTTTCAGCTCTGTGTGCAGGCAGTGGTAAAGCTTAAGCAGTTGAATATCAGCTCTTTGACAGCTGGTGCTCAGTGTTGCCGAAATCAACACTGAAAGACAGGTGGAAGTTTGGGAGCACACTGCTCTAGGAATATGTTATAGCACACAGTGACAGTTCTTGTGTTTCCTGTCTGTCCATGCATTCTCTGGGAGAAGCATGCAGGCAGGAAATGCTTCACAGTATGACTAAGAAGTTGCATCAAGGTTTGTACTGTCAAAATAATGCATTGCCAGCAAGCTTTATTAGCTAGTAATGATAAGAGCTATCACTGATTGTTCTGCTAAAGGTCCTCTCAAGAATGCAGTTTGGTAATGGTGATCAGGATGCCAACTAGTGCACAGTGGCATTGTCTCTCAGTTCAAAGTACTTGGCTCTTTGAACTAAGTAGATTTGACAAGTGGTAGAATCTTTATATCCCATTAGTGAAGGTAAATAAGTCTGCTGTTTTTACATTGGAGCCATTGATTTAATATTAGGACTTGTACTTGGTAATTTGCATGAGGGCAGGATCACTAGGATTTAGTCACTGACACATATCCAAAAAAAGAACACTTAGCTGACTTTAAAGATGAAATCACGGACCAAAAAAAAAAAAAATCTCTGTTCTTTCCTCAGCATTTGTTTTTGTGAATAACCAAGATTCCACTGCTTCTGAAAATTCTGCTGGTAGCATGATGGAATTGGTGTGATATGGTAGTGGCACTTTCTGGGGTGGTTGTGAATAGCAATAGGGAACTTGTCTGGCTCTCTGAACCAATGGAAGTTGTTTTTCAGTGTTTTTAAGTGTAGGGAGTGGATGAATGGGTAAAGGCACTTCATGCATTTTCCTCTCCTGAATTGAAGGATCTTAAGCTTCAGAAATGCTTTAATGTTTCACAATTCTTCAGCTTCTCTTCATTTAAGAGAGCCCTCCCACTGCCTATAAAAGCTGCCTATAAGTGGCTTTTTTCAGATCATTTATGTACGTGTGAACATAAATACACACCCACAGCTTTTACATGGGAAATGAAAACTATAGGAAAAAAAAAACCTAGACTCTTATCTTGGGTGACTTCGTACACACCACTTCTGTATGTAAGGGATATGAGCCTGAGAGCAATGGAAAATTGCTTTCCCTTTGTTGTGCTTCTGTTTTTTTCCAGTGTACAATGAGTATACCCTACAGGATTCAGGATCTTTAAATAAGTAGAGAACAGTCTTTATCCACTGCAAGTACCTTCTGAATTGGTCTTCTAAGTTAATAGTATATTTTTATCTGGGGGGGGGTGGTTGAAAACAGGGAGGGGAGAGTGTGAAATGATTCCAAGTTGAAATTAACTTCTCTACCTTATATGAGAGGAAAAAGCAAAAGTTCCTTGTTAGCTTATTTAGAAAATTCGTAACCAAATGCAGCCTTTGAAGGGCTGCCTTACCTGCAGACATTTTGTAACTTTTCCTCCTTTTTACTACTGTGAACAGTAATATAAAGGCTAATGTAAGGTGACTAGTTTTATAACACTTCAGCGGGAGCCTTATGGATTTGTTGAAATCCTGTAGCAATCAAAACTGGGAGCTCATGATAGTTGTAGGATGCTATCTGTTTTGACTGAAATCTACCGGAGGCAGCTAAGTGTAGAGGTTGTTTTCACAGTTTCTTAAAAAAACATACTCAAAATCTAGACTGTTTTGACTGTTAAAATGCAGACTGTAGAATTTAATTGTCTAAATTTTTAGATGTGTATTTATTTATTTATTGCAAGAATACATATTTCCTTATGCACTGTATTCTGAAGAAAATTTTTTTATACCAGCTGGTTTATTAGATTCTGCTGTAACTTTAGTCTCAATTCTCCCAGCCTTGTGCTACCATCAAATGAATCTCACTTTGTCTTTCTCTTGGGACCTGAGTCTTGTTGGAAGTCTTTCTCATTTAGATACTTGATGAGGTTACTTTCAGCTTTTTGGGGTGATATAAATAGTTGAGGATTTTAGGCCTTGTTTTACTAGGCAGGTTTTTTCAGCCATAAGCCTTTGAGGATATTTATTTTCATGTTCAATATCTTCAGGACTCAGAGCTTTGGTCCCTGCATAATGCGATATCCAGAAGGAACACAAAGTATCTCGCCTTGACTTCTAACTTGCTTGTTAGAATTACACTTGCGCTTTCTTCTGAAGTATTTAAATTTTGTTTTTAGTGACTCTGGGTTACTGCTTTTCTGCTTGCAGTAATGTGAATGATGTTTTTAGATAGGTGATGTGTTTGCATTTTAAGTGTTCAGACGCATATTTTTCAGAATGGCATGTTTTGCAAGGTAATGGATCTGTTCTTGTCACCAAGCTTAGTGTTTGTGCTGCTTTTGGTAAAAGAGAGCGATGTTTTGGGATTTGTTTTATGTTAGTTTCTAAAAATACTGTCAGAGTGAGCATTGTGTTTACCCTGGAGGAAATACCCCCTTGGATGTTGATTCCATATTTATGATAACTAATGATCAGTTGTTTGTTTTTAATCCACAATAAAATCAACACAAAAATAACATTATCCAAAACTAGTAAGGGTGGCACCTGGCCAAGTGCCTTACAGGCATATCTGTCACTATTGCTTTTTTATTGCTTCTATTTGTGGTTTCTTCTGGTTGGAGACTTTGACTGATACTTGTTTATTCACACTTAATTGTTTCTTGATTTTCCCTCATGCTGTCACTATTCACATTTTAATTTTTTCTTTTGTCCTTGCTTGCTAGGAAAGATAAAGGCATATTAGAAAGGTATAATGCTTAGAGAAATTAAAGGAAAATATTTCTTGTATTTTGAGTGGAGTCACAAGTAGTCACACCCCTACACTCAGCTAAGTCTTTGAAATATTTTTTCAAACTCAAGACATGTTTTACTTATCCTTTCAAGAAGAGAAAAGGGTATTATATCACCTTTAAAGGAAGGAGTCATTCCACTACTTTGAATTTTTATGTATCCTTCAGATGGGCTACAGAAGACTAATAGTGACTTGAAAAATCTGAATGGAAGGAACTTGTGCTAAAATCACTCTGTTCAATGCTAGGAACCCTTTTTATTGCCACACATTGTAAGAAAACAAAGTGGTGAAATAAAGCAATTGAAAAAATGATGATGTCGGTAACTTATGATTTTTACATGTAAAAATGGTGTTTTAAATTTTGTGTGTGCGGGTGCATGTTTTAGTCCATTTGCTTTGGGCATGGCAGAGTAAGCTTTAAGAAACTGATCCCCTGAAACTTAAAATGGATTTAATTCAGGCATATGCACTTCTTAAAGGCATTTGACTAGAATATTCAACTTGAGGAGCACAGAAATTGATTAATTTCTCTGTGAACATCATACTGTCTCCTGTTCTAAAACCCCCACAACTTTAATTGCATTGTGTCAGATGTACTTTCATTGCTGTGCATGACAAAAGCAGAGACAATACTCTCTTCTGATTCCACATCTGAAGCATAAATGGAGGTATATTTAGCTTGTTTAACTGTAGATATTTAGTCATAAAACTTCTGCAGTTGAAATGGAAATAACATCATAATTTAATTCTGTTGTCATGTTATCCTTCATGATTTAAATTTTCAGCTGTCTGCTATGTTCTGTGCCTACTTGCTAGTTAACTTTGAGTAATTTATGTAAGTTGGTATAAGGTGGTGAGATCCTTTAATTTTTCCAAGCAGTGAAGAGGTTTATTTTATCAGGTACTGTAGATCTGCTGCTATAAACTTCCTAAGCTCTCTTGTTCTGCTTGTTGGAGTTGCTCAGGTGTTTTAGTGATGATGCTTTGGAAATAGCTTGGGTAAATGACACAGTATTTTGTGTTTAGATTAGACAGCTTTAAACGTTTGTCTGTAAAGCTGTCTGGTGTAAAGATTGGGTGGATTGTTTATTATGTGAAATAGCATCCAGACATTTCCTATGTTGTTATGTATATGAAACCAGTAAGTGTCAAGTACAAGAAGTACAAAGCGTCCTGGATGGTGGTGGTGTGTGGTTGCATGTCATAAATTGTACAAAGCTGAGGAGAAGTGACAAAATAAATATATATTTAAAAAGGGGGGGTGACTTGGGAAAATTAAACTATAATTGTCTTGGTGACTCAATGTACTTCTCAGTGCTTCATTTCCCGGTGCTGACTAAGATGGGCGAGTTGTTGGGAATATACTGGAATGGAGTTTCAGTATTGTATTAAAGAGGAAAAGAAAATACGAAAGAAGTGGAAGCTTTTGAGTTTAAGAACTGCAGGTTCCACTAGTGCTCTGCAGGTATCTGAACTATATTTTAAAGGTTTCAGTTCATGTTTTGCTCATTTAATGTAGTTAGTTTGTATCTAGGTGTGTCATCTTATTGGTAAGATGGTTGCTTTGGGAAAGGCCTTGTCCTAATGACAAAGGATGAATGCAGTCTATAAACTCAGTAATTCATCTATGAAAGAAAGAACCTCTGCAATCATTAGCTGAATTGGCTTACAGAATATTCTGCCATATATATGGGGTGTTTGGGGTTTGGTGTTTTGTTTTTTTTTTTTTTTTTTGCAGTGCTTTTTTCACATGTACATGATATATCTTTTTGCTTTCAGGTTTTGAGTATTAACTAAGTTCTAAAAATGGGAAGAATTTTTCTGGATCATATTGGTGGCACTCGCCTGTTCTCCTGTGCAAACTGCGACACGATTCTGACCAATCGTTCTGAGCTCATCTCCACTCGTTTTACAGGGGCCACAGGAAGAGCCTTTCTTTTTAACAAGGTTGGTAAGGAGCTGAGGGGGAACTACTATTTGCTTTTGAAAAATGAGTTTGCGAGATATGAATCTGTCCTCAAAACTAACAAGCTTCTTGGCTAAAGTGTTGTGTAATTACTGTTTTAATTTTTTGAATTTTATTTTGTTCAACTGTCTTTGAAGTCAAATTAGGCATTTACTGTTGATGGCAAGCTATCTAAATTAGTTTATCTGCAGTACTAAAAGTCTATTAAGAATATTGTAAAGGCATCATGCCAAAATGCATGGAGATTTAACTTGGGAGACTTCTGTAACATGAACCTCAGATTCACTGTGAGAGTACCTTTTGTCTGTCAAAATAGTGTCAAAGGCATTTGCACTTTTACTCAGTTAAAAAAAAAAGTTGGATAGTATTCTGTTTAGTTTCTAAAATACATTGAAGCTAACAGTAGTTTGGCAACTTTAGATAACCACAGTCTCTTTTACAGGCAGTAATATTCTGGTTTAGTTTAATATTTTTATTTGATCAAATTTGATTTAATTCAACAAATTGAAATATGGAAATCACAACTCGGAGTGAATTGTAGCATTATTTATTAACTCTTCCATATAGACTTGTCCATTAGACTCATTGAAAAAACAGTGATTGACCTTTGCTTTCTCACAAAGTTCCTGATCATGTAAATCACTGGTGTGTTTTGGTTTGGGTTTTTTCTTGGAAGCCATTTGGCCATTGGCAGAGAGGCATCAGTAATGTCTTCTTTTAACTGTGCTTGGCCTTGGGTTTCTCATATGCTGAATCCTGTCAGTAGTATTTATATGTAAGTGTTAGGCTGCATAGCTATAAAAGAGCTGTGCATCTGATTTCTTTCTCATCCAGTAAGCACTGGATCCTGGGATTCAAATTTTTGTGTTACATAGTGTTTAAATCACAGAAGTTTGATTGTTACATTTCTGCAGTCAAAAGCATTACAGCTGAAGCAGAGAGACCAAGCACAGTCAGGTGGAAAGTTGAGAAAACAGTGCAGCCCCATCTTTAAGAATCCTCCTACCTCATGTTAGCAATTTGGATATTGTTCTGACATCAACTTTTTAATGAATTATATATCCTGGGTCTCTGATGTTGCTGCCTAAACAAGTTGAAGGTATATTTTAAACTAGCAAGATAGCACACAAAAAAGGTGAATGTTTAATGCCTGCATTCTCAGCCACTGAGCCTTCCTTTTTCTTAGATGCTTATTTCAAAAGCACCTCGAGATTTTTAAATAAGTACTACTTTTAATATTTTGGTTGTGATTTCTGGGAATGTGTGATCACAGCAGTTGCTAGAAATAGGTTATGTATATGACAAATGGATTAATATTTACAAGCTATTCACCAGGAATTTCTCACCCAAAGTTGAAAACAGTACTCTACACTCTTGTACCTCTCAGGATAGCATTTTGCATCTCAGTTATAGATCACAGTGAAACACGTCTTTACAGCGTTACCTTCTCAAGCAGGAGATTTTCAAGGGCTGTTGACTTACTACACTGCAGTTTTCAGTTCATGTGCAGTGCCTCAGGCTCCTTACTTTTAAAATGTTGATACTCGTGCACATTGTTACCAAGCTTTGCTCTAGGCAGACTAATCCTTTCTCTTCCCTGTCCCCTGTATATTTGTATCAGGTGGTAAATCTGCAATACAGTGAAGTTCAGGATCGGGTCATGCTCACTGGCCGCCACATGGTTCGAGACGTGAGCTGCAAGAACTGCAACAGCAAACTGGGTTGGATCTATGAATTTGCCACTGAAGACAGCCAGCGCTACAAGGAAGGCCGTGTTATCCTGGAAAGAGCGTTGGTCCGAGAGAGTGAAGGATTTGAGGAGCATGTTCCATCTGACAATTCCTGAAGAGACTTGAGTCTCTTCTCAGGTTCGCTTCAATTGAAACTCAAAAATAATAAAATCGACAAAAAAATCTGCTTACATACACTGTCACCTTAGCATCAGAGTCGGATTCATGGACTACAGAGTGGGAAAGATTGTGAGAGTATTTCAGATGGAACCTTCCTTTCTTTATTCCTTTTATATTTTACTTTCCCTTCAGCAGCTGTTTGTGGAAAGAATGTTGTGCAGATGCTGTAACTTTTTCTCTCTTGCAATTACAACTGCTAGATTTGAGATTGTATCTACAGATACAGTGGGCTAAAAGGAGAGTATTTGGTGGATTTGTCCTTTGTTAGAGAGAAATTCAATGAGGTTTTTTTAGTTTGCACAAATTGATGTCAGCATAAAGTTATTTTAAAACTACAGATGTTTTTTAAAAAGTGTATTCCAATTTTTGGCTTAAGTTTTTAGTTAGGTTTTTTTTTTACCCAGTCTTTTCACCTGATTTGCTAGCTAAAGTAAAGAGATCCGAATTTGTGCCGAGTGCTAAAGGTTCAGTGTTGGTACAGCTTGGGCTGGCCCTTGTGCCATATTCTTGTTGAGGTTGATTGGTAGCACAGAGCCCATTATTTCTTGTTGTTCTTGACCCAAAGATGTCACCATTCCTTTGTTTATTTGTGAAGTCCCATTCATCATGTAAACTGGTGTTGATTGGAAATTATTCTTGAAATAGGGCAAAACTGCTTGGCTTTTTTTAACTTAAACTGATGTAACTTATAAGCATAGTATTAATATAAAATAATAGTTGTCTGTTTAGTCTTGCGTTGCTTCCAGATCAGAAGCTGTGTTTGTAATGATAGGGATCCACTGAGAAACTACTATTTCAGTAGTAATTTTTTTTTCATTTCTCTACTAATCTCATTAAGTAGATGGGCAATTGAAAAATCTTTAATTCTTCTTCAAGTAGCTTTCTTTAAACCCAGAACTTCCTATGTTAAACACAGCTGCTGTGTAAAAGGAGAAGATTGCCAGCATGTTTGTTCATGCCTAGAGTTATGCAATCTGCATCTCTTGAAAAGATTAACTTAAACAGCTTGTTTTCAAATGCTGCTTCTGGTGTTGAAACCTTTATCTTTCAACTTTGTTGAACTTTTTCAGTGTGATGTTACATTTTTATCCTTCTGGGCAGCAGTACATGTCAGCCTAGTAGTAACTAGTGGACTTGGATTCCTGCTTTCTTCCTGTAGAGGTCAGCTCTGTTTAAAACAGTGATCTTGCTTGCCTTTTTAGCAAAAATGCTCTTCATTAACTTAACTCAAGGGTGCCCAAACACTTGTATTGTGTCTTAAGCCATAAGTTCAGATCTCAAGGGCTGAAATGTATTTGAATGTTAGATATGTATGATTCCTTATCAAAGATACAAGTTGGTTTTTTTTTTCTTATTGGATAAATTCTGGTCAACATGAAATAAGTTACCCACAGGTGTACAAGAGGGGAAAAAAAAACCCCATCCAACCAAACAGATCTGGGCTCTGACCTTTCAGAATAACTTTTCTTCACTAGCCACAGCTCCATATCTCAAACTTAAAATGTGGAGAGTGACTATGCAGTGTATTTTTATTTTTTTTGGTTGATAAGTGGCAATTTGGACACCCCTGACTTGAATCTACTGCCTATTTCATGTAAAAGTAGCTTTATTACAGAATTGTCACATAGAAAGAAAACTGAGTAGATCACATACCAGAGCTGTGCTTGAATCAAGCTGCTTAAACAATAGTGTACTTGTGCCTCAAATGAATCAGTTTTTGCACTGAGTACAGTAGTACCCCATTATCTCGTACTTCTGTCCTTCAAAAACCTTAAAAGCCCCATTAGCATGGTTCTCTGCAGTACTTTTCTTGTACTTCTGACATTACAATACAATAAAGTATGTTTTGTCCTGAATTGATATTTGCTGTTCTTTTTGAGCAATTTTCATGGAGTCTGTCAACTGAATGAGATAACCTATCTTCCTGTTCCCTACATTGCGTAAATCATTGTGTTTCTACAGCACAGGGACAAGCTGTTGATTAGCATTTCTCTCTGAATAGGTGGCAAAAGAGAATACTGTTGATTTTTGGAAGGTGCTAAGTAAAGCTCCATGCACACCACTTGGACTCTTGAAAGCCTTCCATTAAAGAGAAAATAAAAACAGGAAATTGCTCGTTTAATGGAATTCTGGGTGCTAAATGTCTTTCCTTGCCTTTGAAAAGACAACAAGCTAAGCAAAACTCCAGCTTCTAAGAGAAATGTGAAGTTTTAGCTTCTGAAATGGCTTAGGAATTGAGGAATTGGGAATTTGTATATCTGGAATTCTATGACCTCTTTTCTTTGCTTGCAAATGTTAGGGAGAAGCCTTCTACTAGCAGCTGGTCAACTTCATAAGCTGTAGCTGAAGAACTGAGGTGAAAGGATTATTATATTGGTGTAATAGAGCCTGAGGGGCTTATTCTAATTTACATTAAGACCTCTTCCTTTTGGTAGAATGTTAAGACTGTGAGATGTTAAAGATTACTTTCCCCAAAGTCTATGGTTCGAAGATCACTATTGAGGTGCATTCATTAAAAGCCTATGAGACTTAATCAAGTCCACTGCAGCTTTAAAACAGTAGACTTTGAATTCTTCTACGTGCTGTTCCCCTTCTGTATCACCTTGATGGCTCTGTAGGAGAGTTAGCTGCACAAATTTTGACTGGTCCTCCTTGAGACACTTTGTGTGTGAATACAGTTAACTTATCTGTAGGGAACAAGATGATTGGTTACAGTACAGCTGGCAACAGAGGAGAGATTGCTTATTAAATGTTATTTTGTAGTAGTGCAGTAGCCTTGGATTCCCAAACAAGGAAAATGTGCCACTAGAGTGAATTGTGCCTAGCATATGATGGTGTGCCTGTGCTGTCTTAGGCAAAGAGGGTAGCAAGGAAATTACAGTGCACAACAGTCTCCACTGTGTGTTTATGGAGTCCTCAGAATTTGTGCTCTGATGCTGCAGCTGGGGCTAGCAGTGGTGGTGTTACGACTTGTGGCTAACATTAGCTGTATTAGAGTTTACATTACTTGCTATGATCTCATACTGTCATTGCTGTGTAGGTGTATCCACAACTGAAGTACTTCATTAAAGCTGCTGAGTACCACTTCAGCAAAATACGGCTTTGGGAAGATGAAAAAGCATTTTAGTTATGCTTTGTACGGATGTAGAAAGAACTTTTGAAGTGGCATTTGTATCTCATGGCTTGGTTAGAAAAGGCGGCATTACACGGGGCTCTGGGGATGACTATGGTCAGCTAACACAGGCTTATTCTTACAGGGCAAGCTTGTCTCTGCAGATCTCTGACAGAGCTGTAGGATCATCAGTGGATATGCAGGTAGGAAACTGGCGAAGCTGCAGTTCAGGACACAATTGCCAGGTATGAGGAAGAGGTGACTGGGAAGGTTGTGGCACTGATGTGGGAAAAGGCTGTCTGGTTTAGTGAACCCTATTTTAGAAGAGAAGCTTAAGCTGTGATGTTGCAGCACCATTCTGCAAAAGCCAGAAACAGTGTGTTGTGTTTCCTTCTTGGGCCTTCCCTCAATTCCTTAACAAAACAATAACAAATTAAAAAAAAAAATCCAGTGAACCTTGGTTTCCTGTGGATCTTGAGGGCTTTGTGAACTCCCTGATACCTGACGTGGATGAAATGCTTCAGACTTTGTTTGACTGGGGCACTGATTGGGGTCTCTCTCCAATCTGGGCCCTGTTTTTGCACGACTTTAAAGAATTAAGAAGATTTGAGACCCCTCTCTTCATAAGCTGGAGTTAAAAGTCCCCCATAACTTAAAAAGATCACTTTGAGTTGTGAGACGTGTGAGTTGATTGATAATGTCTCTGTGTAAGCCTTTTTCTTTTGGGAAATCTTAAACATTATGGCTAAAGGAAATGAGCTGTTGTCTGTCTCATCAACTATTACATGGCAAAGACATACAAAAGCTTCTGACAAGCCTAATTTTGACAGTATGGAGCTGTTTCTGGCCTCATTATTACTTCCCTCACCACCTCTCTCTGGCATAAGGATTTCTGGTAGGTGTAGGAAAATATAAGGGAGGAAGTCTCACCTTTGTCTTCCAGTCTTCTGTTTGTTTACCAATAGGATTGTTATTATTTGAAAGTATTTATGTGATGTGAGTAAAACTGCTGTCAGTCTAATGCCAGTCTTTAGGGAAGAGCCTTGTGGCTGGGTATTAGTGACATTAAATCATCTCTCTTATCCTCAAGCCTAGGCAGAGGTTTTTTGGGAACGATACTTGACTGACCATTCTGCTCTGGGTAGAGGTGATGTGAAGGAAAACCTCTTCGCCCTGTTCACAGGACACTTCCATTGCTACATGTCTTTCCATCTGATGTTATTGTAGGTGTGATCTGCTTAATTTAGCATTGCAGCTACTTGTAAAAAGGAGGTGACTGTGAGACAGCAGTCTGTGCCTCTTAAATGTGGCATTTTTTCTCTCAAGGACCTGAAATACCTACAGTTTGGTAAAGGCTGCTCTGTCTGCTGCTCAGTCGGAAGGGGCAGCTCTGTTCCTGTTTGACTTGTTACTGCAAAAATAAACCCTGGCACTTGTCTAAGAAATGGCCAGAATCTCTCTGCAATGGGAGGCAGGTTGAGGAAGAGAAACCCAGATAAAAGAGGAAGGAAAACACTTTTGTGTCTGTGTCTGTCTGTGTGTGTGTGTGAAGTGAGGGCGGTGGGGGGGAAGATTCAAGCCTTAACTAAACAGACAAATTCACTCAGAAGCAGCAGAGGGGGGAAAAGTTCTAGAGGTAAGCTTGCACCTTTTTTTCATGACTTGTGAAGGGTCAGGGAAAGTGGAAATCACTTGTGCATTGTGGATCCCCTGATAAACAGAGGAAGAGACTGAATATAAGCATTTGTGTTACTTTTGAGAAACCTCACTGAATATCCTCGCCCTAGGATACTGATAAGGGGAAGTCCAGAACCAGAGCTAAGTTTCTGGCCTCTGTGTGGAGGCAGCTGGAAAGTATTTGTCCTTCAAAGTAAGCTGTTTTTGTTCTTGTTATCTGAAGCATTTAACACTATCAGAAACTTGCATTTCTTGTGGAAGTAAAAATAGGAGAAGGAACAAAAAACTATGACATTACTTTGCATTTGCTAAGCATCTGACAGGGGTAGGTGGGAGAGAGAAGGGTGTTCAAACCTTATATTTTGACTCTGCCCATGAGATAGGTGTGCTTGCCTGACATCAGGATCCAGCGCTGTTCCCTCTAGGACTCAGGGATGTTTAGATATGGGATTTTGCTTTGTCCTTTTGGAAAGCATTTTATTTGACTGTTGTACAAGTGTTGAAACAGTAAGTTTACTGAATTACAACAGGCTGCATGCCATAGTTGTTTGCAGACTAAAGGCAGATGTTGCAATAGATGGTGAAATAGTGACCCCTTTCTTCCTAGGGGAACACAAAGCAGAATGGCTAGCTCAGACAAGGGTGCTTAGCCAAAAAACCACCTGGTAACATTCATCAGTCCTTAGAGACTGAGTGTAACAATCCCCGTCCTTGCAAGAGTTTGAAGACCATTATTCTCAGCACAACTACATGGTGCCTACAGAAGGAAGAAGAGGATGTTTGTTACTTTTCAGGGGTAGATCTTTGCTTACATGCACTGTCAAGAAGACAGAATGCTCTGAGGGAGGTGGTGAGAACTCGGGTGCATCCCACAGACAGGGTGCAGAAACAGCCTATGTGGCTATGCTGCTGCTGGCGTTCGGCTAGCAGATCTTTCTCCCCGTCCTACCCATTTTTGTTAGGTTTGGTCTGGTCTGGAAATCCATGTGCAGGTAGGATTGGGGAAGTGCCTGCTTTGGCAATATTAGAGTCACTTCTAGTATCACTATACTGGCAGGATGGATTGGTCATTGCAGCTCAGAAGGGATCGATGAATTGTCTATTCCATGTTTCCCCACTGAGGAGGGATTAGGTCAGTGATGTACTCAGTAAACTTCCATCCTTTGGATGAAATTTCTCAGCGTGGTTTCTTATTGTAGCCAGAAGTACATTAGAGAGATATGATTTAGGTCACAAAAGCAGGACACTTAAAAATGCCACATTTCTGATGGATTGGGTAGCATGTGGTTATCCTGTCCCTGCATATGTGCAGCCTGGGGGTGCAAGTGGCACGTGGTCACAAGAGTAAAGATGGCACCACGTCACCCTTTTATAGGTATGCATTGAACTTGTACTTACAGTCTTCCTTCCACCATTCCTGGCTCTGGACTGTTTGGCTTTTTAATAATTTGTTTCTAAAGGTACTTTGGATATGAACTTTCTAATGTGCATTTAAGTGGCAAAAGTAAAAGAAACTCAATTTAAGCATTTGTAATTGCTGGCTTCTTCGTGACTGGGATTTGAACTGTAAACCCCATTTGGTGCAGTAACCATTACTGCTTAAGCTCCAAGGCTGACTGCTACTTAACCAGCAGCTGGAGGAAGCTTTTCATTAAAGAAGGCTGAGCAGATGTCAGACCTAGGCTTTAGAGGTTTTCATTTGATGTAATGTCTCAGCATGGGATAAGGAACTTTTTTCATTTTGTATACTAGTTCTGGTTAGTTAGGTTGGGGGGTTGGGGTTTCTTTTGGTTTTGTTTGAGGTTTTTTTTCCCCCTCTTGATGCCTGGAGTTGGTGCATTTTCTGCCCCATGTAGGACTTTGGAGGAAGAGATGGGAAGATGAAAATTACTCTCTATTTCCTACCCAGACTGCTTAACTGACTCTCCTGCTTCCAGCCTCGTGAGTTGGGAAGGTTCCTGCTCGGTGCAGGTTTTCTGTCAAGGAGAGAAATGCCCCAGGATACACATGCCACGTTTCTGGGAAAGGGAGGAGCAGTTGGAGGTAGCTTACTGTCTGTCTCGCCCTGCTTCATTTGCTCTATCAGGCTGCAGGTAAGCTCAGGGCTTCTGGAAGCTTTGCCTGTCAAAACAAACCTGAGGCACAGAAAAGCAACAGCTTTTAGCACTCAAGTCCAGTGCAGATTTAGGACAAAGAATTCCAATGTTTGTATGAAACCAAAAATAAACATGAAAGCTATTTCACCCATAAAACTCACTTCAGAAGCATTGGTATTTTTATGTCAAAGGGCTGAAGGAGAAGCTGGTGGAAATCTGCTGTTAGGAGGGAGGGGAAGGCAAAGGCACAGGCACAGAAGGACACTGCCAGAGGTTTTGCAGTTACTTGCTGGCAGTGTTGATGCTTAGATATCAGCTCGAGGTGCCTTGAGGAAGGTGATACTCATCACTGGCTCCTTTACCCATCTCCTTTCTTCCCTGTTCTCTGCAGCCCCATTGTGCTTTGTTCCTCCTTCTGCACTCTGTGCTTTTGCCTCTTGTCATCTCCCCACACTGCCGTTCTTCCTCTCTCCTCCCTGCCCTGCTCCTTGCATCCCTGCTGAGTTTCCACCAGGTGACCTTGTTCCTCCCAGCACAGCATCAAAGGCTGCGGTTCTCTGGTGTGGGACTCAGCTCTTCGCCACAGGCTCCTCCTCACCCCTGCACTGTGACAGCAATGCTGGTGGCGTGGCCGTGCAATGAACTGGTGCAGGCAGACAGAAAAGCTGTTTCTGGTCTGATTCACTGGGCTGTCACGCAAACAGCATGTGCAGCCTTGCTGGCAGGCTGCTGGGGGGGGATGCAAAAAGCAGCCAAGGCTTGCTTGCACTGGCAGCACCTCTGAAATCACGTTTTTATCCCTGTCCCTTCTGTGCTGCCAGGGAGGCATGAGGAAAACAGACACGAGTGATCTTAATGTTTTCACTCCCTGCTCTGGTGGCACAGGTGCTCAGGAGAGACAGGTATGGAGAAGGCTCTGCTCATCAATTCTCCATGGGGCTGGCACCCAACGTGGATGAGGAACTGAGCGGGAACAGTAACACGTACCTCTGCAGACATGCAGCCAAAGGGCAAAAGGCATGCACTGGTGTGACAACCCTACCAAATTTCAAGGCACAGCTCCCAAGTATTGTGTCTCAGGTTTTTTTTAACAAATTGGATGTGTTGTTGTAAATGGGCAAAATTATATACATCCCCTGAGCCTTGTTTTCAGAAATGCCTGACCATTTCTAGATGAACTATTTTAGAACATAATAACCTATCCTGAAGCAGACCTCCAGCATGGAAAACTCCAAGCCAACTATTTAATGCTTGGTAAGTAAAATTATAACCAGCTGAAAACAGAGCTGTGTATTGGAAAGTGCCAAGCAGCCTTAATTTCGGAGTCAGTTTTTGCACAGACCCTTCAGTTTGCCAGGAAAGAAAGGAGAGCCCAGCTGCCAAAAAGTGCATCAGTTTGGACAGAGGAATGGAAAACTGCATTTTTGCTTTTCATTCATTGTGCTTTGATACCTCTTTTCAGGATGCATACATACGTCTGGGTTTTCTTGTCTCAAATGGGCGGTTGTATAAAATCTTTTATATCTTTTTATGTTTTTGTCCATATTATAACACTGTAAAATAAAGTGTTTACAGTATTGCCTTAGAAATGGCTTAATTCAGTGACCTTTGCCAGCACTGACTAGCTGCAAAATAATCAGTGTTTGAAAGACTCTGGACCCGATTCTTTTTTTCTTTACACTGTTTTTTTTCTTTTGTCATCAACTGACCTCATTGGAGCTACTCATTCCCTACAGACTTTGAGTAAAAATATATATATTTCTGTAAACATACAGAGTATGTATACATATATAGAGAGGAATTATTTAGAATAAGAATTAAATCATAGTTACTGGTGGGTTTTGGTTTTACTTGACATTGCACACACGCTGAGATTGCTAGTGTCCTGAAGTGTACTTGCAAGCACCTTTTCCCTAAAGAATGCTTCTGCAGGTGTTCTTAGAGTTTTGTGTGACTTTCCTGTTAGCTGTAAATTTTTCCATCTGCATCAGTTAGAGAGCCATAGAGAAATATTTGTTATAAGAACACTAAATCATTCATTTTCTCTTTCTTTTTGTAGGCAGTACAAAATATGATCCTGGTTTGAGGTCCAAGAACTGGGAGCTCAGGTGAAATACATGGTCTAGCCGCGTCCCAGCTTAGGCTTTACACTGTGTAGCAGTAAGTGGAATCGGTGTCCTTTCCTACTATTAAGCTTAGTAACAAATGTGATCAGTTTTGAAGTTACTGTAGCAAATCATCACAGTTTTCCATGGTGTATGCCACGTGCTGCACATGTTTATATTTGACAAGTGAAAATAATATTGCCCAGCATTTTTGCGTAGGGTTTTAACCTGAGGACTCCAAGGCCTTTTACAAAAAAAGCTGAGGATTATTATCTCTTTTGCATGTGGATGCTCAGAGGCTTCAGATGATTCACTCGGAGTCTACATCACAGTTCTGAGGTCTTACAGCTTGTGACACTGGGAGTGCATTGATCCTGAATAAAAATCTTTATCTATCGATGTTGGTTTGCTGGCCTGTGTTGGCAGGGAAATGCTGCTTGGTGAAGGCACACTGAGGATGTGTAACCTGAGGGTAACAGTCAATAAGGTTGTATTATCCCAAATATTAACTCATTTGTGCCTTATGGCAAGGCTTAGACTGGTGCTAAATTCAAATGATAGCAAGCAATGAAATGGTGTAGTTTTTCTGTCACCTTTCAGAGTGAGTCCTTTTAAGTTCTCTTAGACAGACAATTTTGGTGATCTGCCATCTTAATTTCTTCTCTGCCTTCGCTCCTGTCTTTTGTTTCCATCTGTTCATCACAAGCTGAATGCTTCTCATCATGACATCCTGTCAAACCACCATCCTCTTTCCTGAAGACCTTTTGCTCCCTGTTCTTCCCACCTACTCTGGCCTTCCCCAGGATCCTCACCTCCAATCCCATCATATACTTTCTTTTGTTGGCCTCGGCTGCTCTCAGCATCCTCTTTCTGCTTCACCAAATCTGTGTGGTTTCTTACTAGACCAAGTGATGTTCAGAGCTCTTACTGGTTCATTTTTTCCTAGATTGCAGGTAGGATTGGGGTGAAATGTGCCAGAGACTCGAACAAGGGTCCTCAACAGGCATTCTACCTCTATTTTGAAACTGAGCCTGGAGGTCTTCAAAATTAATGTCGGATCATTTCCATTGCTCCCTCAACAAATGCAGTACATCTGACTAGGCTGCTGCCTCTATGCTTTGAGTGTATCCGATGACCACCCTCAGCTTACCTTTCATAAAACCCTGAGCTGACCTGGCTGCAGCTGGTGGCGTGTGATGGAGGTGACAAAATTAATTTACAAGAGGGGAAGCAAGCACTGACAGGGACCCCTGCATAGAGATACCATTACTTTCCTCCCTCAGTCTAAGAAACAATAGAACAGAGAATGCTGCAGCTGGGCACTGTATAGATGGTGGATTGCCTTGCATACTCCCTTTGACACATTTTTTTTATAACAGGGTATTTTGTGCTTCTCTAACATTTGGTGTGGCCAGATCCCAGAGAGGAATGCCAGCCACTGTCAAACTTCTACTATGTGTTGCTTGATTTGCATGTCCATGTGGGATAAATCTAGCTTCTCTGCAAAGCACCAGTGTTCCACATCAGCTATATTTTAAAGATTACCATTGTTAAGAAAATGCTGTTGCAATCCCTTCCAACACCATCCATGAGCCGACCCTTATGGGGTGGTCTAAATCCAGCTCAGCACCAGCTCACCTGCTGAGGGCACCTGCATCCCCCCCAACCACCCTTCGTTAGCTTTACAGTGAGATGTGACCATTGTCTTAATCAACGTTTGTGTCTGAAAAATGTTAATGGCTGGGTATATACTTCATGCCATACATTATCAGTGCTTTTTTAAATGAAGAGCTCTTTTCTGGCAGCACAAGGGCCTCTGTGGAAACTTCAAGATCCAGAAATGTTCAGTAAAACCTGAAGCTAAGTTTGGCAGACTGCAAATTATCTATTACCTGGGAGCCAAAGAGGAGCAGACTTTGAATGAATCACTGCAGCCTAGAGATGTGGTCCTGCCTGCTTTCTTGGCCTTTGCCATGTCTCCCTGCCTTTTAGCTGAGAGGGGTGGGCACCCTGCCCTTGCTGAGGAGAACCTGTCACCAATAAGTGTACCAGGGCCTCAAGACAAACGTATGTCCTTAAAAGCTTTTTACCTGAAAATTCTTATTTTATTTTATTGGTTGGTCAAAGCTGCTAACAAAGATGATTTGTTTTTGTCCTCACGGAATAACTTCTCCTTTCCAAAGAGGCTGCAGTTGCGATTTGTGATTAAAGTATTCCAGTATGCCTGGCTGAACTAGAGGTTCATGGGATTGAGTGTTTGTGACTAACTTGAAGGATATATAATATCTGACTATAATCTTTAGGGTAAAATACATCTATGTCTTCAAATTCTTAGGCCAGATCTCAAGTTCGTATCTGTTTCCTTCCAAAATAAAACTCGGGTCAGGTTTTTCCCAAAGCTATGTTTCAGCACTGTTTATTGCAACATCAACCTTTGGGACAGACGTTGTTAGTCTCACATTGGTTGAAGAGGTATTTATAGGAAATGCAAAGCAACTTTATTTCCCCAGGTTTCCACACCGAGGATGTCAGATTCCAAGATTTCCAAGGAAGCTGCTGTCTTAAAATAGACGAAGAGAATTCCTGTTGTTCAGGTGACATAATGAGGCAAATGCAGAGGGAAGCAGTAGCTGGTATGTTTTGACTGATTATTCTTTTTTCTTTTTTTTTTTTTTTCTTTTTCTTTTTAATAATCTTTCATGGGGGAGAATAGGAGAAGATGAGGGGCCAGCTTCTGGCTGGAGAAGTTGGGATGAAGAGCCTGCACAGAGGGTGGATGTGACTTAACGCCTACCTCTGACAGTAACTGATTTAGACATTTTCTCCCTCTCCGCAGAGGGCTGCACTGCAGTATCAAGCACTGGTACTTGATTAGTTCTCCCCTCCCCTTTTCTCAAAAGGAGGAGAAGAGGAGCAAGCAGGAGTTAGTAGCTGGTGGCTAGTGCATTCATTGCAGCTTTATAAGTGCTGAATTGAAGTCCTTGCCCCAAAATGTGTGTGTAAGTTCTGATACAAAACCAGGTCCCCTTTCCTACAAAGTCATTTCACTTTTTGTCCTTCAAGTTATCCTCATCCTGTGTGAAATAAGAGGGCTATGAAAGACCTAGAAGTTGTCTGTCAAAAGTATTATTTTGTCAACCAAAGAAGCCATGGCAACGTAAATCTACAACAGTTTCCATCACAAGACTAACTTGAGTCAGTCACTGCCTTTGAAACATCTGTGGTGTGGGCTAAAAGTAGACTTTTCTACCAGAATTGAAGTACATTGAAGGAGTCACCAAAAAAAAATCCCAAAATAGGGGGAGGAAAGAGGGAATATAAGATAAGAGAGGGGGGAAACAAGAGAGTGCAACAACACTTATGAAATGCCCCAACAGTTCCCTCACTTTTCTTGTTGCTATTCTTTTTCCAGCCAGACTGGTGAGGTTACTGGATTTGAGGAATTGTGATATAGCAAACAGACACTGTTGAGACTCTGGTTGTTAAGATTCTTAATACTAACAACATTCCTGCAAGGAGTTACCTGCAGCTAGGGGTTTATACCACTGCTTGCTGCTGTAGGGCCTGGAAAGTTGTCGGAGACTTACCTGAGGGCTTTATCCAGATGTGTACTAGTTCCTATTTTGCCTTTATCCTGTGTTGTGCTAATTTCTATGCCCCCTGCATTCCTCACAGTTCTAGGAAGGCATCCATTTAGATACTGGATATGTGGGGAAAAGATCACCAGTTGATATTTTACCTGGAAAAATGCAAATGTGTGTCCTGGAGGGGGAAGAAGTTGCTTCTCTATGAGAGAGATTTGAGACATCTGAAACAGCTGAAGCTCCAAATATCGGTAAAATCTCAGCTCGCATCTCTTGTGTGATACAATACTCCTCTGAATATTGTACAGCTGGAGCAAAGAATGAAATGTCTAGTGCCATGGGCTTACGGGTGTCCTTAAACAAGACTCAGCTCCAAGTTAGGAGTTCTAATGAATTAAAAAAAAGTCAAGTAATCCTGAAGTAGTCCTTGGGTGTTGGGCACATGCATTCTCTTTGTGTATTCACCTGTCCTAGCCAAAAGTTCTCAGGTCTGCACCTAACTTTCTCCAATCATCATAGGAAGCGCTGGGCCTTAATGAGCACAGAGATTATCGGAACGGGGTGTCTCCTTAATAAGAGGGGGAATGGTGGTATGAAACCTTTCAAGCAATTGGGTCAGTGGTGGTGCAGCCCCTGTATTGGATTAACTTTGTCTGAACTTTCTTGTTTGGCACCTTGGAGCTGGGGGCACTGATCTTGTTAAGCAAAAGTTTGTCCTTGGTTAGTGAGGGGAGTAAAGCCTTTGGTGCGTTCTTGGCTTCTTCTTATAATCAAGGAAGAGGATTATTGCACAACCAAGATGTCCGAGATGACCTAAGGCCTTCCCTTCTCAGGGCCTTTGACAGGTAGTTAGTCCTTTCCAGTCAGGTGTTTGTAGAGCTGGGGTGGTGTTGCTGCAGGCATGAATTCTGGAGCTGGGTTTTTGGCATGAAGGTATTTCTAGACAATGTTCTAGATCACTTTATGGTTCTAGCTTGCTTGAAAGCTCTTGAGCGGGCTCTAGAGCAGGTTCTAGCTAACTTGAAAGTTATAGAGTGGGTTCTAGATCACTTGAAAGTTCTAGAGCAGTTTCCAGGCTGGCTTAGGGCTCAATTGGGTTCTGAGGGGGGAGGACCTAGTTCAGGCAGCTGTTTTGGCATCTCACCAGGATTTGGAATACTTGCTGATCAGGAGAGCAGTCTCACTGGGGTTTTTGCCTTTCTTATTTTCTTTTTTTTGTCTTTCATGCTTTTTTTCTTCTTTCTGGCTCTTTTCAGTTGAAGGCCCCTTGGATCATCCCATCAACTGCAGCTCTCCCAAGTTGCTAGCGCACTCACTCTCCCTGCCTCTGGGGACCTTCTTTTCACTGGCGGAAACATTGGAAACTGGGCAACCTCCTACTTGCCCCTAGTTCCTTCCCAGCAACTGCTTGCCACACTCCTGCTCCAGGGAGCCTTGCCAGCTTGACCAAAAGCCTTGGCCCATTGGCGTTGCCACCCACTCCTGTGCCCACAAGAAGCACTTCATACAGGACAGGGCTCCCCATGCACCTCACAAAGGCCTCAACAGTTCCAAAGGATGCTCTAGTGCTTACACCCGCAGCTCCAAATGCCATCTTTACCCCAAAGCTGAACAACAAATAGAGGAATCACACAGTTGAGGCAATCCCAAGCACAAATACAGCCTTGTAGCGTCCTTGTAGCGACAGGACAAGGGGTAGTGGATTTAAGCTGGAGGAGGGCAGATTTAGACTAGATATTAGGAAGAAATTCTTTCCTGTGAGGGTGGTGAGACACTGGGACAGGTTGCCCAGAGAAGCTGTGGATGCCCCATCCCTGGAGGGGTTCAAGGCCAGGCTGGATGAGACTTTGAGCAACCTGGTCTAGTGGGAGGTGTCCCTGCCCATGGCAGGGGGGGTGGAACTGGATGATCTTTAAGGTCCTTTCTAACCCAAACCGTTCTGTGATTCTATGTAGTGGGGAACATTTTGGACGTGACTTGGTAATGTGACGAGCAAAATGGGCCAGTCCGGGCCCTGCCTGTGTCAAGGCAGCGTGCTCTTGGACACATCACACTTGCTTGGATCTGTAAACTTCACAAAGGATTTTTATTAAAGAAATACATTTCTACAATGCTTTTTCACTTGATTATCTCAGGGTGCTTTAGTAGGCTCAGAAGGTGCTGGGGAACAATCAGTACAAAAGCTGTACTGTAAATTTTGCAGCATTTATTTCTGTGGAAGTCATCTTTTCTTATTCAGACATCAAAAAGAAAAGAACAAGACAAAAGCAAATGCTGAGGCTCACACCCAATGTTGTTCTCTATCATTTTTGCCAAAAAAAAGAAGAAAGGAAACAAACATCACTGAATGTAAATAATCTTTTTTTCCCTTGCCTGCTTCTAGACTCGGTTTTGTTGGCTCACTGTAATTAGGCAGAAGGTACTGAAATGATTTATGTGTCAGACCTAACAGAAAATATTGTTATATTGTACCATTCTTTTAATAGATGTTTTGAGTCCTGAAAGCTTTGAATCAGCACCTTTATTTTAAATGCGGGCATACTTCAACAATTTCAGAAGTAATTGCCAGTTTCATGGTTTGTACCTGATATTACGTTGAGCTAAAGCCAGGATTTGAAAGTTTGAAAAATATGGCTCTAGATTTTTTTTTTGTCGAAGGCCATCTGAGATAATGAGCAAGAAGAAAGGAGGAGTGTTAATGCTTTATGGGTCAGGTGTGCAGGGGTGTGTGATGCATTTGGTGCTTTTAAGGTATGCCAGGAAGTCTAACACTAAGGCCAGGAAGGCAACCCAGCAAGCAGAGGAATTTGGATGATAAAAGGAAGTATTAACACAAATTGATGACTTCTGGAGTTAGGATGTGCATTAAGGAGAGTTTAAATCCCCCTTAAAGGGAAATAAAGGCTCTGCAGTGTTAGGAAATCGTTGTCTGAGGGATGGACTGATGAGAAAAGTACAGTGGAGAAGGTGGACAGGTTTATGTGCAGCCTCGAAGGAGGATGGGGAATCACTGTGGCTCCTGGCACGTGCCAGTTCTGTGGCTGTGCTGGGCTCGCTGGGCTCGTCCCAGCTGGTGCCCATGCAGACACATGTAGTAGGTGCTGCTGTTCCAACATGGGGAATGAAGGGCCGGATTTGCAGGGGTGCAGCGAGCACCTTCTGCTCTCACAGAGGTGAGTGAGAGGCATGGGTAACGGCTTGCTCTGAAAATCATGTTTTGCTGTTCTCAGACTAGCTGTTTTTGTAAATACTGACCTTGCTGGTTTTGGTACGTTGTTCTGGTACAGGAGTATTTGGAGATGTTCTTGTGAAAAGGGTTTTGTAGTTTTACTTCTTGGTTTTGTAATGTTTTATATTTAAATCTCCTGTCTTCCCTCCCTCTTCCCTTTCCCCCCAACTGCTGTCTCCTGTCTCCCTAAGGGAGTGTACCTGGCCTTGGCTGATGGGTCACCTCTCCATTCACCCCCAGGACGTTAACCTGTGATGAAACTCCACTGATGTGGAGCTGATGGAAAATTGTGTGGACCCTAAATGAGAAGATGTGTAAAAGTCAGGTTTGCTTTGCCTTGGCAACTTTTCAAATCCCTTTCTTGGCAGGCAAAATAGGACCAGTATCTGACCGTGGCTGGCAGGGAGTGTTCATGGTGCTGTGCTTGTGGCACCCCATGATGCTCCAACTCCGGTGTGACTCCCCCGAGCGCTGGTGGCACCAGCAGGAGGGACTGAGTTTGCTCACTGTGAGAAGCTGGGAATTTTGTTAGAAAGTCTTTATGCACATGAGTATCAGCTATGTGATGGGGCAGTTGCAGATGCGTCGCACAGTGTGAAGCCTGCATCACCCATTGTCTTGATGAGACAAACCTGGGGTGGAAGGGCTGCTCCCCCCACCATCACAGCTGATGGCAGGAACTCTCCCCATGCATAATGATCAACCTTTGGAGGACTGTGGAAGTCTACTTCTTAAAACACCTGAGATACAATGGTCTGTAGTGGGGCTGTTGGTATTGGAGATGAGGCTTGTGCCCACTGGTTTTGAGTACCTGTGAACCTAAAAAGGGTGAGGCCATGCTTTGGAAATCAGGCATTTCAGTGATTACGTGTACTGCGAGGAGAAGGCTCATTTAATCATACATTGAGGGAGTGGCTGAGAAGGCATGCGCCGGATCCTGTATCCTGGAAAGACAAAAAGTTTGGCACTCAACCAGACCCAGTTTTCTGAGGTTACCGTTGGGTGCTCATCTTCCTCTCCATCATTATTCCAGCTTAGAAAATACCGCCCTCATGGAAGTCAGGGTTGTTTTACCACAACTTGTGCTGTTTTTGCTGGCTAGAGAAACACAACTAGTAGGAGAAGACATACAATTTATTGTTAGTCTACTTAGAAGCTTTACCAGTGTGCTCAAAGAGTCCTCATCAATCCACTTATAATGATGCTAACAATGATAAACGATATTATCTATAATATTAGAGAGAAAGGGGATAAAAAAAAAAAAAATCTTAACATATCAGTGTCAAAACGAATACACACAAAGTGCTTTAGCTGCTGCAGCTTTCTCCAGGCTATGCTCAGCCCTCCACTGCCCAGGAACCAGATTCGGACGTGCTGGCTGTCCCCCAGGAGAAGGGGGAGGGCTGCAGGGTCACGGACCCTCCAAGTCCTTCACCTCCAGCAGTGCGATGCCGATGGTGGGGCCCCCAAATCTGCCTCTCCAGGGTGCTGGTGGGGGTTCTGCCTCCTCCTCTGCTAGAGTCCATTCAGGGCTGTTTCCACACCGTGTCCAAGGCTCTCCTCGATGTGCTTCTCCATCCCCAGAGCCGGGTACATCTGCACGGACCCTCCAGGCAGAGATGTGCACACCCCCCACGCTGCCCATAAGCGGTGCTTCCCCACCCAAGGTCGGGTTCCTCCATTGATGCCGTGGTTGCCCGTGGGGGAGTAGCTGATAGTGTCGGAACCACTCGTATCACCCGTGGTGGAGGTTTCAAGGCCCTGTTGCCCTCTCTGCCTGCACCCCCAAGCTGCATTTTTCCTCTCGTTGGAGAAACACAGTGAAGCCATGCTGCTGGAAGCCTTTGGGCATGCCTTGTACCAGGCGAAGCGAAACCTGAGCACAGAGGGGTGAGGGCCCCGGGTCATCAGGTGATTGCTGTTACAGGTACAGAGCTCATGGGAAGCTCCCTGCGAGGCAAGTTCCAACCAAAGCAAGGTTCACAAACCTCTATATTAGGTTTTGCAGTATTAACACACAGCCTATGGACTGTTTGTGGCAGCAGCAAGACCATGTTTTGGTCTTAGCCCAGTATTTTCTATTGGGCTATAGGTATACAGACCCCCTTCTGACAGTCTGTGGACGTGAGCTGTCACACACGAGTCCAGCAAGGATGCTGCAAACCCTCCTGTGGCTCAAGGCTCCTGACCAGGACCGAGCAATCGATCTTCTTGGAGGCGTTTGCTCTTTCCTACCTGGTCTTGCCTCGTGTGTGTCTGAGGGGGGCCTGTAGTTCTTGCCTCTGGTGCATAGCTGCTACTTGGTTTACTTAATATTTGATTTTGTAGCCAGGACAATTTGCACAATTAACCAAACTCTCACAATACCCAGGATTACAAACTGTACAGCCTAGTCAAAAATTTCAGTAGCTGATGGGAGGACTTCCGAGGAGGGATTTACACCAAGAATGATGCTCAGCATCTTTTATTGTGTTTGCAATAAGAGCAACTTGCTCACTCTTGTCACATACTGCAAACCTTGCTTTGGTGGCTTGTTCTACTGCCTGGGGGATTACAAATGTTACAAGTGGATACTCTGTTACCTGCAACAACTGCTCAAAACCTAAACCAAATGTTACTAGGCTTTGTTTAGTACACAGTTAAAAAGCTTCTAGTAATTTTAGTGTCACTTCTAAAAGCATTGTGTAATTAAAATAATAACTTTCAGTTCAAGTTATGTTACATGCATGTGCATTATCAGACAGCTTAGACATGCAGAGGTGATCTCTGGGTGCGGGGTGTACACACAAACACAGCTAGATCCCACGTAAGCGATTACAAACCAGCTAGAAAACGAAGGATACATTTTGTATTCACAGCTGGCTAAATTCGGTTCTAAACTGATTGAAAACTGGTCTCTTCTCATATGCAATTTGCACGTGGAAGTGTCTCCCGCTTGCTGGTGTCCTTCGAGGGAGGCGGCTGGGATTGCTCCACTTTGCTGGGACACCCATCATCGCTGGCATACAGCTCTCACCTCAGAAACCCTCCTGTTGTAAGTTTCTAAAATCGCCTCATCGTCTCCTCCATAACAAAACAAAATTTTCCATGAAACCAATGCATGATTACATATCATACGCATATGTAGTGCCTTGATATCCCTATTGCTGGGGAACTTTTACTTTTCTACCTATCCCAGCACCATCAATGTATACACAGGTGGTCTAATTCATACTCAAAACTGCTCTATGCAGTTTTCCTAATGTAAAGCTAGACTAATGCTATCTATTTTTAAAATATAACTTATTCTACCAGAAATTTCTGCACTTGATTTGTTCATCTTTCTTTGTGTAGTATGCAAAATACTGTGGTGTAGTACTCAAAATACTACCATGTTTTGTAGATACAACTACATGTTTTCAGTGTTACACACACAGGCATTGCATCATATGCAATGACAATCTATTCATCACGATCACTATTGATAATAGGAGGTATGTCCATCAAGGAAAACAGGGTTTCTCTTGTTTGGAGATAGTGATCCCTTTACACTGGATCTGTTTTTTTTTCTTGTCACCACAGTTTCCTTATACTTTTCTCTTGTTTGAACTTCGGCAACAGTAACTGATAAAAAAAAAAGTTATTGTTTTTCCCTTCATCTATGCATATATGATAAAGCAAAATAAAAACAACAGGTGAGAAAACACTAGGCAACATACAATTAATAATATCCATAATTTGGAATTGCTACTTATTCTTCTGTATTGCCTGTGGAAGACAAAAATAGCAAAGATTGTTATTATAGTTATCTTAGCTAACCAAGGTAGATAATTTACACCCATAGGAATTTTTCATGGTATTAAGGATCTAATAAACTTCAGCTTTTCATATTTTTATACAATTTATTAGCTTATATTCTTAAACAGCTGCTCACAAATCCTCCATCGTATTTGTTTTCCATGGGTTCCATCTCTGTAATAGAATAACTTTATATTTTAATTTAAAATCTATTACCTTAATGCTTACTCTTTACCATGATCAGTCTTTTTATTTACTTATTTTACCTTTTCTTCACTCTAAGAGAAAATGCTGGTGTTAGCACATCAACTAGAATCATGTATTACAGGCTTAATAACTTTATATTTTAATTTAAAATCTATTACCTTAATGCTTACTCTTTACCGTGATCAGTCTTTTTATTTACTTATTTTACCTTTTCTTCACTCTAAGAGAAAATGCTGGTGTTAGCACAACTAGAATCATGTACTACAGGCTTAACTTTTTGCTTTCAAAGTGAACTTTGTCCCAAGTCAATTAGAGTATTTTATCATTAATTACCTTCCCCTCAAACCTTTATGTATACATGCATAATCTGCCATTTTTCCAGCTTCTAACTTTTTCTGTATTGGTAGCACGTAGTTAGCATTCCTCTGTTTCAATTCTTTTTTCCTTTTTTTTTTTTTTTTGATACCTCTCATAAATTTCTTTCCAGCACATACTCCCCCATGCTTAGGTGAAAACACACTGCTGACTGTAGCAATACTAACGCTAAGGATGAACTGCTTCATTTGTGTCGGTATCTTTTGAAATTGCTTTGCTTGTACCTCTTGATTTAGCTGCTTTACCATTGATGAAGGGCAGGTATTATGTTTTTAAATTGTGTTTTTTTTATTTTTCTTTTTTTGAAGTCCAAACCCTTCTGGATATACCTATAGAAGAGCCAGAAAGAAGATGCTATTCTTTTCTCCTTGCTTCGCCCATAGGAGTGCCAAGCATGGTATAAACCCTATGGCCTCTCTTCGCTGCTTGCACAGGCTGCAGCCCGGCTGGTTTCACAGCCTGGGCTTGCTCCAGTGCTTTATCAGTCCTTAAAGCCTTCTGCTTTTTTTCCCAAAACAGCTTCTGCTAACTTGGACTGAGCAGCGTTGGGTATCCCTGCTTGGGCTCCTTGCAGAGGAACATGCACCAAGGGGGGGCTGTGGGGGGGCTAAAGCAGCCTCTGCCCTGGCTGATTGTGCTGCAAAAGTCAACTTTTCCCTCATTGTTTCTCTTGTAAAAATAAGCAAACAAAAATATGCTGTAACCTTTACTCTCCTCCTGTGTTTTCTCCATCTGAGGAGCTTTCTTAATTTGCATTGGCCGCAGCCTGCACTCCGTGCCCCAGATTTATACGTGACACGGGTGATGCCTTGTGGGCTCTGTTCCCGACCCCCCATGCTCCCAGTGTGGGGGCCTTCCCCAGTGGTCCAGTTCTGGTCTGACCACGAGCCCAGGGAAGGGGGACACTGGCTGCCCTAGACGATGACAGGGAGGGCAGGGGCCTCAGACCCCCTTCCTTCTCTTCTCCCACTGATCTCCAGCAGGCGATCCAGCAAAACCCTGGTGGGAGCATTGTCCCAGTGGGCCATATCTTCCCCGTGCTTCCGGAGCTGCCTCCATATATCCACACGCATCGTGCCTAACTCCCTCCTGGCTGCAGTGCTTTGCACCACGACTCGGGGAGCTGCGTCCTGCTGCCATTGCCTCTTGCCCTGCCACCTTCCTTTCCTCCCTTTCCCCAAGGATTGGATCGGGGGAGTCACTCCGGTGGAGGCAGTGGTCTGCAGCACCTCCAAGTCCCTCTTCTCCCTGGGGTTTTCCCTTCCTCTGCTGCCCCTTCTTCCTCCAGAGCCCCCTCCGTCCTCCCTTGCCCAGGCGCTCCCTGCCGACTGCTTGCTCCTTCCCTGGAAGCTCCTGGGTTTGAACTGCTGCGGAGCCAGCTCACCAGTAGCTATTTCCCCCTGGATGACCCCATCTGCCTGTGGCTGCACATTTGCCCAGCTTCTCCCCTCTGCTCCTCCACCTTCCCTTTTCACAGCCACCTGAGCACTGGTAAGCGAAACGGGATTTACTTTAAACCTTTCCGGCACCTCAAAAACTGGCAGACACGGGCTCACAGGCTTGCACTCCTCTGTGGAGGAGCTGCCATCTGGATTAAAACATCTTTTCCCATCCCACTGCTCATCATCTCCTTGGCAGGGTGTTTTCATAAGGTCTGCACGGTGCTTTGCCTCTAACGCTGCTTTTAACTTTTCCATCTTGGCCTCACAGTCTCGGTGGTCGGTGCCCTTCTCTTTTAGGATCTGGATTTTTTGCACTAGTACTTGGATTGCTCCTTGCACCTCCTCTACAGCTTTTGTACTGACAGCTAGTTTTTCCTTCAATGCCTGATTTTCATTCAAAATCACCTTTTTTTGTTCACACACCTCTTGGTACTGGAGAACACTTTGCACTTTCTCCGCAGCCGTAACTCCTTCTCGAGTTTTACTCTCCTCTAGTTTAAGTCGCTGAGCCTTTATTTCTGCTTTCAGTTTGTTGTTTTCCTCCCTTAGGTTCTGAATTTCTCCTTGGGCTGCCTGTTTTTCTTCAGCTAAACTTTTGGCCACTAACCACACAGCCCAGGCTCCTGCACATTTTAAGGATTTTCGGGAGAAGAGTTTAGACTTGGCTGTCTCTTTTAATTTGGCAAATTCTAAGTCTGCCTGCTGGATGCTTCTGCAAGAGTTTGGGCCCCAAGGGTTTGGTCCCCACTGAAGAACCCAATTTGCCAGCTCTGACATCTTTTTGGCTTCCCTAAAGCTATTTTGGACTTTACAGAAGGGGCTGCTTCCAAACTACAACTCAGGCAGGCTGAGAGAAGATCGCAGAGGCTCACCCAAATCTGGGCTGCTCCTCTGTTGTTTTTCTAGCGTACTTCTTCCCTCCAGAAGGTTTTCTCAACCAAGAGATCCCCCAAGCAGGGATTTCTAATTTAGCTCTTCTCACAGCCAAGGCAGAGGGCTTTTGTTCCCCTCTCCAGGGATGATGCTTAGTGGCATCCCTGGAGCATTTCTCCTCCTAGGCAGAAGGCTTTCCTTCCTGCTGGATTTCCCACTTCAATGTTTTCACAAAGTCTTTAAAGGAGTGCCTGCATTGCCCCCAAAGCTGGGTGCTCTCCTTTAAGCAACTTGTGCCTTTACGCAGGCTAGAGAAACACACCTTACATGGGAAAATCTGCTGTTTGTCTGTTTAAAAGTCTTATCAAAGAGTGTTCACCCATCCACTTACAATGCTAGACAATGTTATCTAGAATATTAGAGAGAAAGGAGAGAAAAGGAAAAAAATCCCTTACCAGTATCCAAGCCACCCCCTCCTTTGGGTGCTGCCGCTTCCCCTGGGTTATGCTCACCCCTCCACTGCCCAGGGAGGGCTCCAGGTGCTGTGGCCCCCAGACTCCTTCACCTTCAGCAGCGTGATGCCAATGGTGGGGCACCCCCGAGTCTGCCTCTCCAGGGTGCTGGTGGGGGTTCTGCCTCCTCCTCTGCTAGAGTCCACTCAGGGCTGTTTCTGCACTGTGTCCAAGGCTCTCCTCGATGTGCTCCTCCGTCCCCAGAGCCGGGTACATTCGCATGGACCCTCCAGCCAGAGCTGTGCACACCTCGCAGACCTGCTCCTCGCCCCCTCACTGCCTGTAAATGGTGCTTCCCCACCCAAGGTCAGGTTCCTCTGTTGATGCAGCGGTTGCCCATGGGGGAGTAGCTGGTAGCGCTGTTTTCTTATAGTTAAAATCTTAGACAGTTCTCTGTTGTCTTATATAAAAATCTTAGCTGGTTCTGTTAGCACTGAAGTTAAGTAGTCCTGTTAGCTGAACCTGTGACATAGGGACTTGCAGTCAAGTGTTTAATCATGTATTTAGCCAGATAGTTAGCCTTGAGAATGTTTTCTCACAAGTGTTGAAAATGGTTAGTTGAGGAATTTCTAATCAAAGGAGTCCTTGAAGATTTAGAACATCTCGGAGTTCCCGAAAGATTTCGGACATCCTGGACAACTATGTAAATCATGTGTTTCCACGTATCCTGATTATCTTGTTCAGCTTTAATTTTGTATAATTAGTTTTTGACTCAAAAATGTGTATTCTAAGCAAAACATAAATCAGCTCCATGGGCCTGCCCCATGGGCTGGAAGGTATTGATAAGATAATGTTTAAAAAGCAAGCTTCTTTGTAACTTGGTGTGCTTGATTTGTTGAAACTTTCCACCTTGCACCCTGTGCAGAATACAGCAATGTCTCCTCTCTAAATATACTTCATGTGTGTTTTGAGAGTTATTTTCAATTTCAGGTAACAGCGCCAGGTGCTGGAGGTTTCAAGGCCCTGCTGCCCTCCCCTCCTTGCACCTCCATGCTGCATTTTTCCTCCCGATTTCATGCGAAGTTCCCCACAAGGCAAGTCCTGACCAAAGCAAGGCTGGCAGACCTCTGTGGCCAAGCTCTGGCTGTGGCAGGATCACATTTTGTGAGCTATTGGGATGTATTGCACCACCATCATCCTCCTGTTTTCCCTACGAGCCCCACACTTTGCTTAGAGCTACAACAGCTGTAGGAATAGAGAAGCAAAAGCCTTGTGCTTTGCTCTGACCAAAAAGACCATGACTGATGATCCCCAGCATGTTCTGCAGGAGCTGCAAGGAGAGTAGGGGGTCTTTGGGGGTCAACGGACTGCGGGTGATGGCCCGACCTCCCTTCAGCCAAAGAAATCCATTAGGCGGCACCGGCGGCAAGTGCAATAATCCTACAAAGAAACAATTCCCCAAATATTTCTCCTTGTTTCGCTTATTTGATGTTCTGTAATTATTAAAACACAAAAATCCCTGCTTGTAAACCCCACCATCCCCACAGATCATTACTTTGAGAGACATCTGAAGCTTTGTAAACTATGAGATGTAACAGGATCAAAGCTGCAAAGTGACAAGACAGCTAATTTTTAATTATTTCTGACTCCTTTCTAATTTCTACTTCATTCTGAATATTTAAAAGCCCTTCCAAATGTATTTCACAAGTTTCAATAACAACCTAGTAACTGGATGTGGCATTATAGCAATTTATAATCACCTCCTAAAATGGGGATCTAAATTAATCTTTCTACATCTCATTAGTTTAGCTATCAGAGATCTTTTACAAGATAATTGGCTTTCAGTGGCTTTAATTTAATTTATTAATATCTTACATTTATATTTCATAGATGCTGTTTTAATTATTGAACCGATACATCTCATAATTCTTTTATACAGCATCAAACTTTTGCTTTTAGGGCTCTAGAGCCTTTTTAAGATGTTTTAATGATAAATAATACGTCCTTGTTTGTGTTTGCCTTTTGAGTGGATATCAATTTACTTTTGCCTTAGGTTCTTGCAAAGGAAAATTAGATCTTATTTTGGAACATTCTGTTTTGCAGATGAGGCTGGCTCTATTCCTAAACCAAAACTTGTTCCAACTTTGTAATGCTATAAAAGCACAAAGGGAGGCAGAAGTAGTAAAAAGAATGTGTAATACATAGCTAATTCATACCTGACAGGTACTTAAGTAAATTATTTCAGTGGGCAGCAGGGTTAGGGAAGCCCAGTCTCCTGTGGCGTTGTGTCCCGTGGCGTTGTGTCCTATGGCTGAGCTCTCTGGTGCCGGCAGCGATGCTGCCCTGGCTTGAAGCTTCTCCTGCAGCCAGGAGCATCCATGCCTGCCCCACCAGGTGCCTGCTCTTCCTGCACCCACGCCACTAGCTTGATCTGGGGCTCCCCCACCACCCCCTTTGCTAATTAACTTGCAGGAACATAGTATTTTGGAGATTTCCAGCCTTCTGTAAACTTTGGCTGAAGTGAACCAGGAAGTTCTCAAATAAGTGAGGACAGACAGACAACCAGACTGTGTGACTGACCCCATAATTTCCTTCCTTCCTTTGGAAAGCAGCCTAAAAATATGTTCCCTCCTAGAGCAGAATAGCAACGTTGAAACATCTGACAGTAAATGTGATGATGATAATTGATGCTTAATGAATAATCCAGGGTAGCTTTAATGTTTTAGCTTCACAGAATACCTTTCATCCCCAGGAGCTCAAGCAATTTATAAAAGGTGTACTGTGACCCCGCTTGGTCTCCTTTTTGCCATTAAATCCACTATTTTATGGGGATGAATTACACGACCGGGCTGTCCCTGGGCAGGGTGTGCAGCACAGAGGGGCTGTGTCCCACCGTCCTGCCCTGGCATCTGCTCAGGGCAAAGTCCATTTCCTACCTTTACCTCTGGCCAGTGCCCGTTGCAACCCGAGGTCCCACAAAGCCCAAGAGCTCCCAGTTCCAAGGTGGGAATGAACTCCCATCCTGCATCAAGCTCCCTCCCCACCCCCAAGGGGACACCTTTCAGGTGACAGATTTGCTCCTGAGTTTTGCCCACGGTGGGGTTTTTCTCTGACACGAGTGGGATCAGCCTGGGAGCTGCAGTCAGCGCTGGTGCATCTCCCCGATGGTGGGGGGGGCAAGACCTCTCTCTCCCACCCAAAGCCCTCGGACATGAGGAGGGGGCAAAAAACCCTGCAAGGCCCCACCTCCCCATTCCCCACTCGCAGCCAGAGAGTTACTGCACCGATTCCTCCGCATCCTCTGTGCGAGCAGCCACACACCTCCGGGCGACAGGAGCGAACCCCACTGGCCGGCACCCCCCGGGGGGGACACCCCATCCACGGGGAACGAAACCCACCCACGGGAAGGCGAAGGAAAAGCAGCCCGCGAACCCCCTCTGCTGTCAGGAAATAACACGGCAGAGGCTCTGCTCTTCCACGGGCAGGGGGAAACAGAACAAAAATCCTGGCAGGGCATTCACCCCGCCTGCAAAATGCAATCCGCTGGGCTCATTTTTCCAGTTAAGGCACAAAAAAAAGGTCTGTGCCAGAGGAGAGGAGGAACAACCATGAACAATTTCTGCTCGTTTCAAGTGATACCTGAGGTCTCTGGCTCTTGGATAAAGCCAGTTTGGGGTTTAGACACACATGATGCTGCTGCTTGTTCAATTCTAGTTTCTGGGCTCTTGTGCCACCTGGGTGGGTGGTGGCCAGTAAATTTGCTGGTAGGGAAGGGGTTGAGGGCGAGAAAAGTGAGACGAGGATTAAAGTCATAAAGGTTACTAATAACGTCCCTTCTTCCCCATTCCCAAAAGAAACAAGCTGCTGCTGTACAGCACGGCTCTGCACCCACAGCTTCTGCCAACCCCCTTTGCTCTTGCAAATCATTCTCTGGTGTTGGGCTTTGTTTGCTGAGGATGGAGGGCAGATGAATTCCTGTTAGATTATGATGTTGGTTTTGGCCAGTTCTACATAGTGGCCTTTTGTATTTTAGAAACATTTCAACATTTAAAAATAACTTTAATAGTAAAAGAATGCTGTGAGTCTTTCTTCTTTCCCTCCCCACTCCAAATGCTCCAGGCTGGCTTTGCTCTTTCTTGTAACACCTGCTATAGCTAGGACTTTTTTGATCATGCTCTTGGCAGCACCCCTAAGCCATGAGGGGTGCCACCCAGCTGTGACATGCACCTTGGTGACTTTTGGGGAGCTCGTGGTGCTGCAGCCTCTGCTCAGGCTGGGATACCTTTCCCATCTCCAGGAGGCTCCTGGCATGGCTCACCCATAGTCCAAGGCTTTTCCTTGATGGGTTGTTATTAAAACCATACAAAAAAAAAAAAAATTCTTCATCCTATTAATCAAATCAGAAAGAAGGTCAGCTGGGTTCATTTTAGATCACTCTGAAGTGAACGTTTCTGGTGGTTTGGTTTTCTCAGGAAAATGAAAAATCTTCCGCAAAAGACATTGTCTGAAGCCAGCCAGGAGGGCTTCTCTGTGCTCAGTTTTAACCCTGCCATCTGTAACGCTGCTGTAACTGTCTGCTGGCTTAGGGTGCCCTTTGCAAACATTCTTATTTAGTCCAAGCCAACCTTTTTTTTTTAGTGGATAAATGACTGGTCCCACCGTGTCCCTGAGCTCTATTCTTACACTAGCCAGGGATGCCTGAGTGTCACCCAGGGCCAGCTCCTGACTTTGGCATGATGTGCTCTTGCCGCAGAGAGACAGAAAGGCAAGTGGATGATTTCTAGACAGCTAGGAGAGTTCTCTTCCAAAAATACACCAGGAAATCCTCAGCTGCCTCCCAGGTCTAGCTGTTAATGAGAGTGGAGGAGCAAGGGGTCCAGAACAGGAGCCAAGGTCTGGATCTGGCCATGTATGCTTCCACCACTGTAATGTCAGCTTTTTCACCCAGCCTACCAAGTGGCAGGACAGTTAGTGTGCCTTGTTGGTTAAAAAAAGAAAATAAAGGTC
Source organism: Pterocles gutturalis (assembly GCF_000699245.1). Lineage (NCBI taxonomy): Eukaryota > Metazoa > Chordata > Aves > Pterocliformes > Pteroclidae > Pterocles > Pterocles gutturalis. The sequence goes on along the minus strand of NW_010145550.1, from coordinate 12,706 downwards.
CCATTAGATGCACTTCAGTCAGGGACTGGGCTAGGGAAGTCAAAGATGTGTTGGAAATAAAAACACCTTCCTGACAGCCGGCTCTGGTTCCTCTCCACTAACAGTATCCCCAGCAGCCTGACCCTCCATCCCAGGACTCCTGTTTAAGGGACTTAAAACTCCCATTGATTTCAATGGGATCGAGTTCAAGCCACTTAACCCTTTGCCTGCTGGAGGAAGGAGCCAGTCTCTGAGTTGCTGTTTATCACTCATGAGCTGCAGTGGGACCCATCAGGCCCCAGGACAGCATATTCTCAGCTGTACTAAAGAAGAGTACATCGTCGTTTGTCCTTGCAAAAGGTTGTTATAAATGGTTTCGTTTCAAGAGAGTTGAATTAGATCTGGGAACTTGTTCAATGACTTTGTTCCTAATTATGGCTCGGAGACTTTGAGGTAGTCAAAAGACAGATGGATGCCTAAGAAGCAAATAACAGTGGGCATTTTCATCGTGTCCTCTTTGCTGCTTATTAGCTGTGCCCTGCCCTGTACTGAGTACTTCAAGCACTTCACTTTTCACTTCCCAGATTGTCAGATTTCTCTTCCTCAGTTTCCATGTGTCTCCATTTGACAGCCAAGCACCCCGCCTGCTGATGGCACCATCCTATTGCCTTTGGGACCTGAGAAATTTGGAAAACGAAGGCCTGTGCGGACGCTGCCATGCAACAGCTTTCAATCTCCTTCCAAAGTCCGCAGGAGATCAGTCCTCGCCAATGACTTCTAGCTAAGAAAGATAATGAAACCCTTGGGACATCAGACTGGCAGATGCTTTTTAATGGGACCTGATTGTCCTGAGCCCCGAGAGTGGCCTGGTTTCTTGGGGATTACAGTCAGCCTTATTTCAACTTTCATCTCAGCCAAATGTGGTCGCCCAGGTCAGGTCAGTTCTTGGGGACAACAGACTCCGTGTGTGCCAGTCCTCCTAGCAAAACCCACCTGGGTGCCCTGCGCAGGCACTCCTTCCTCCCAGTGCTGGTGCTGGCCCTGGGGCTGCCTTTCTGCAAGCTGAAAGAAGACATTTACTTTCCTTTTCTCATTTTCCCCAGCTATAAAAATACACCTGTGGATGGGATTATCATTAACAACGTCATTAAATCCTGCCTTGGTCTTTGCTGCTTTGTTTGCAGTGACTCATGCTATAATTCTTGCAAGTGTGGGTCAAACAGGAGCCAGCACCCAGCAACCAGTCCTGGCTCTCCCCCATCCTAAATTCTGACCCCCTCAAGGCAGTGGGAAGGACTCTTCTGGTGATGACTGAGAGATGAGGGGTCCCTGAGCCTCTTTCCTATTAAAGCAACAGCAAACTGGCCACTGGTTCCCTGCCAGCTGTAAGCAATGGGTTTTGTCCTTTGGGACCAGTCCCACATCCTGTCCCAGCTGCCTCGGCGTAGGCGCAAGGCTGGACCCAGTAAGGGGTCGGGGTGGTTCTGCCCCTCCTTGCCTCCCAAGCCCCTGTGCCACTATGCTCACATGTTGTGCCTGGGAGCAGGTGACAGCTCCCGTAATGCCGACTGGCAGGTGACAACGGGAAAGGCAGCACGGGTCACGTCTCTGCAAGCCAGACTCAGCCTAAGTCTCCCAAGATGCGTCATTAAGGCTCTTAGGGGTAAATCCCTCCCTGCAGAAGTGCAGCTGGCAGCAGCCCTGCAGTGGGGCTCCCAGAAGCCCAGAGCAACTGGAAAGATTTTCCCTTTCCATACGTGAGAGCAAGGTGTGCAGCAAGGCTGCCCGTTGTCAGGGGGAAGCGACCATCTAGCCCCTTCGAGGTGGCTGTGATCTGGGGAGCCTTGCTTGGAAAAATGGGCTCTTTGCAGAGCAGCAGGGCTTCGCACTGCTCTGGATGCAGTTCAGCACTGCTCGCTGCCTCCCGCAGGGGAGGGAAGGGACAAGGGACAGGCACCTGGCTGGCTCGTTGGCAGACTGGGGGTGCAGCTGCTTCAGGTCCCAGCCAGGCCAGGTCATGCTCATCTCTCCCCTTCTCCTGAGATCCTGTTTCTTCTAAACTGGTGTCACCAGTCTCCATCTGGATTTCCTGCCTGTCGTCACACACATGTCCTGGTCAGGCTTACTTCTGCTCCCTTCCCTTGCAGCGCTCACTGAGGAGCCTTGTACCCTCCCAGAGTGCCCCATCACCTGCCAAGGCAAGCAACAGCACCTCTCTGCAGGGCGAAATGAGGCCTTCTCCTTTCTTTCCGCGTGAGAAAAAGATAGGAATAACACCCACGCACCCTGGGGCAGAGCAGACACCCGCCGAGTATCGCCCTGCTACCCACAGCAACACCACTGTAACGAAGGGCCTCGTTTCACCGTGGCTTCGGAAACATTTAGTAATGTTCGTCTCTCTGCAAAAGTTTCATACAAATGTTCTTTAATTATCTTGGGAAACAGGTGATTAAAGCCAGCCTACAGAAGTTACAGCTGCAAGACACTGCTGAAATGTGCTCAAGGCCAGCTGGGTGGATGTTATCGCGATTAGGACGTTGTTTTACATCACAGGGAGGTGGGTTGGTCCCACCTGGAGAGGAAGAAGTAAGAGGGGGATCCGACCACTGTCACCCACCACCTACAGCAGGGTGGTGAAAGGTGGAGCCAGGCTCTTCTCAGAGGCATGTAGCAAGAGGCAACAGGCGCAAGCTGCAGCCAGGGAGGTTCTGATTAGAGAGAAAGACCAGCACTCACCGTGGGGATGTTGAGGCCCTGGACCCATGCCCAGGGAGATGGTGGGATCTCTGCTCTGGGAAATGCTCAGAGCTCAGCTGGACCAGCCCTCGGCAACATGGTCCAGCTTTGCAGGTCAGCCTGGCTCTGAGCAACAGGAGACCCTGGAGCAGGTCCCTTCTGCCCGAAGCTGCTTTGTGAGTCTGTGACCCATGGCATCCGTGTCCACAAGATGTTTCCGAGGTTAACCTGAGGGTTTACTGATACACCACATCACTGAGGTTGCTACAATGGGGCAGTGTTGGTGTTAACCCCTGAGACTCCCTAAAACAACATCCTAAACCAGCCCCAGCCCTGCAGGACCTCAGTCTTGACCACATCCACAAGTCCCCAAGGCAGCCGCAGCCCAGGGCAGACCTGGATTTATTACCCAGGGGAAATCACAGGGGTTTCAGGTGAGAGGTTTTGGTCCATCCCACAGGTAGGTTTGTCAGCCAAGGTGGTTGACATGAGCCTTGTTCTGGAGGTGGAAGAAGAGAGCTGTGGTGGGGGTTCATCTCCTCCTTGCCAGAGACAGGGAGATGACTGCAGAGCATCTCTGCGTTTCGGAGGCTTTGCAGTTTTGTTTCTGTTACACAGATGGATATGAGAGACTGAAAAACAGGTGCTGGGCAGCGCTGGACCCAGCTGTGTATAAAAATACACTGTTCCATCCATCTCCACATAATAAACACATTAGAAAGGAACGAGGTGTGTCTCTAACTGTCTCCAAGGCTTCACGCGGGCCAAGCTGTGTTGTTTTTTTTCCTTTTTACAACAAATGGAAGTGGAGCAGTGGGCTGGTTTCAGGGGAGAGAAAGGAGTGGGAAGCAGAATATCACATCCTATTTCCTCTTTTAAACACTTGGCAAGGGAGCAAACTTTCCATTCCCATCTGGCACAAGCAGACTAAACACAGGTTCCCTTCTGATAGCCATCTGCACTCTTCTGCTACCTTTTCCCATCAGTCTTGTGTAGGCAAAATGCAAACCCGTGCACTATTTAAAGATACTTGAATTTAGGAGTGTAACCAAACCATGTCTTTTAGTTACCTTCCTCCCAAGTCACTGAGTGGAGAGTGCCAAGCCAAACAATAACCCCGGTTAATCAACAGGCTCAGGACATGAAAGCAACACCATTTCCTATTTGTGAATGCACAGATGTTGTTTATCTTCGATCTCCCCTTGTTGGTCCCCTGGGATTAAATCACAGGGCTTTAGGTGGAGCGTGAGTGATGGCTTTCTATCGAAGCAGCCTGCAGCAAGCTTTGGCCAGCCCTGCTGCTCTACCTTTGGTGGTGGCCCAGTAGCTCATACAACGATAAGAAAGCGCATCCCTGGTCAGGCCCCATCCCATCCCTCACCACACCCCCCAGGCACCGCACTGAGCCACAGGTTTTGACTGTTCCCAGCACACCCCAACCTGTTGGCTCCATTTGGAACCAGTTTGGCCTCCACATGTCCTGCAGTGGTGAGACCCTGTGGTCCACAGCTGGGTGAGGAGGATGATTCCTCCTCCAGACAAACCCCAAGATGCTCTGATGGCCCAGGGACCTCTGCCAGCTGATGCCAGCTCCAGCCACCTAGGTCAGCCCTGGCAGGGACAGGGATGGCTGCTAGTCCTCTGCTTGCTTCTGCAGCCTTTCAGTTCAAGTGGAGAAGGCCATCATTGTCCTTCCCCACGCCTGTCCACCTGCTACAGAGCAAACCCGCCCTCAGGGGTGGCTGTGCATCACAGAGGTGTTGGCAATGCTTGTGCGTAGGGCCCACTGAGCATTTTGAGTGGCTTCCCATGGGATGAGCGCCAGTTCTCACAGCATCGCTTGTGCCTGCGCTTGCAACCTGCTTCCTCAGCTGGTGAATGCTCTTTTTTCTTGGGGAGGGGGAAGGAAGCCGTGGTATCATCATGATTTTCCATATTGCAGAAACACCCTGACTGCAAGACAAAGCTGGTGGTGCCCACGGCTGTGTCTGCAAAGCCACCTTCCCACCCACAGACACTCTGCTGCCATCTGCCTACCGAACGGCAATCCCCCCCACAGAACCCCCACGCGGGATTTCTCTTCTCCGGGGCTGCGGGATGCCCAGCAGCCTTGCGCGTGGCCTGGCTCTGTCCTGCACCAAAGATAAATGGGGGGGTGTGTGTGTGTCCCCCTCCCCGCACCGGGTGATGGAGTGGGGATGCTGCAGGGCCACGCGTGACCGGCAGAGAGCGTGTCCCGCACGCGCTGGGAGGATGAAGAGGAGGAGGAGGAGGAGGAAGAGGAGGAGGAGGAGAGAGCCGTGGATGCTGGCCTCGGCATCCAGCCGCTTTCCAGGGCTGCAGATGCGGCTTCAGCGTGTCCGACCTCACCCCACAGTGACCCAAAGCCACTGGCGCAGCTCTGGGGGCAATTAACCCCGAGATGTGCTGGCTGCGGGGGTGTCGCCTGTGGGCACAGGGTGGGATGGGGCCATCATGTGTCCTGGGCACCCGCAGCAGCTGGGAGTGGTACCCGCAGTAGGGCAAAGGGGGGGGGTCCCCTAGTGCAATTGCACTGAGGTCAGTAGAGGCACAGAATTTGTCTCTTCTGCTGTGGCATGTTCGAGCTGGCCAATTACGGTTTTTTTCAGGGCCAGGCTGGATGAGGCTTTGAGCAACCTGGTCTAGTGGAGGGTGTCCCTGCCTATGGCAGGGGGGTTGGGACTGAATGATTGTTAAGGTCCCTTCCAACCTAAACCATTCTATGATCCTATGATCTAAGATAAACCCATCCCTTCCCCTGTGGGGTGACCAGACGATGCAGCTGCCAGAGGACAGCAGCCATGGGTCCACATCCTGCCACGGGAAGTACCCAGGGCTGAGCAAAACTAAGCGCAGTCACCCTCACTGGGGGTCTTGCTGGAAGAAGTATACATGGTGAAGGCTGTGTCCCACCTGGGGTCCTTTCCCTGCTGCTTTGGGAGTAGCTACATCATTATTCTGGGCGGTGGATCATGGAGCAGGGAGTGAGGTGCCCCACCAGGAGGAGGACCCTTGTCCCCACTGGGGCCTGGTTGCAGACTTTGGAAAGGGAGGGAAAAGGTGCTGATGAGTGACTGCAGAGCTGAGTTACTTTAGCTATTCATTCCTCAAGTCCCCAAAGAAGCAACTACTGCATCAATCCCTGTCTTAGCGAGCTCTTGGGACAGAAGGCAAAAGGATAACTAGCTTCTGCTCCTAAGTAGGAAGCTGAGGATTTTACAGGATTACTTCTTGCTCCTTGACAGATGTAGGTCTTCTTAGGTCAGAGTTAAGGTCAGTGCTGAGCATCATGGTTTGATTTAATAGGCACCAGTAAGAACCTTTCATCAAGACCTGGATGGGACAGGCTCATGACCATATGGGACCATGCTGACTCTTGCACACATGTGCAAGTGCAGGAAAGAGCAGGGAAACGAACATCCCTTGTGGTCAGAGTCCTCGTCTCCCAAGTGCCTGGATCCTCTCCCCTAGCCTGGATGTAGCACTAACTCAGAGGAGCTGGATGTCAGATGTCCCAGTGCATCCCAGTTCAGGTGTCCTCTGCCCCTCACCTGCACTGTGTCCGTAGCTCTTCCCAGTCTGACTTTAAAAGGCTTTTATCCAACAACCAGTGGAGCTCGGGACTGAGTGCTGGGTGAGCAACTGTCCTCCTAACTCCGTTAAACTTTCAGCACTGATTTTCTCTCCTCTGTCCTTTGCACTCTTCTTAATGAAGCTAAACCTGCCAGGGAAATGCCCAGGGGCTGCCTTGTACCAACCCGTTCAGCCTCTCCCATGCTTCGTGGTGGGGACTTGATGGTTTACCTGTGCTTAGAGCAGCCAAAGGTGGAGCATTGGCTCAGTTATGTCGGGACAGATGTGCCTGACATTGATAACATTAGTCCTCTTTCTGTACAAAAATAGCATTAGTGGTGTAAAAGCTGCTTTGTGCTATTATAGCAGCAGCCACAGAGGAGAGCAGAGTCGCTTTAATTGCAGCAGCAGAGCCAAACAAGTATACCAGCAGAGACAAGATCCTACAGAAGCAATAAATTCCCCCTGTCAGCTCCTGTGTTTTGGTGCCTTCCTGACATTTGGATTTACAGGTTGCCTCTCTCCCTCTTGGGCAGGGGACTCGCCTTTGCGTTTCTCAGGCTTCCACTGTCTCTCTGGTGCTGGCAAGTGACCTGCCAGAAGGTGGGAAGGGCTGGTGTTGCCTCAGGGTTGACTCTTCTCAGGGACCTACTCATCTGACCAACAAATTAAAAAAGGGAAATAAATACCAGCAGGACACCCTGTTTAAAAAACCCAAAACAACAACAACAAAAAAACCAAACAAAAAACAACTGCTAATAAATAAAACCCTAGTGTAACGAAAAGGTGAAATGTAGTGATTCAGTAAAGGATTCAATTTTTTAAATGAAAATATTTTCCATAGATTGATTCCAGCCAAAATGCACTTCACTTCCCCTGACAGAATATAAATATTAACCCAGACACCCTTTGTTCTTTATGTGTCCTTTCGTATTGGCACAATCCGGAACCATGCTGACAGCTCGCATCTCCCGCTGGCTTGCTTGTGGTCGCTGAGTCCTCGGTGCATCTCCAGAGCAGACCAGGAAAGACTCCTCCTCCCGCCCAGAACGTGGGGCTCTGCTGCTCATCCACACGGTTTTGGAGCAGATCTGTGAGTGCTGCCAGGGTTCTTTTTTTTGACACCTCCTTTTGCAGGAACCTGAAGGAGGTGCTAGTGGGACATCTAAGCCATGCAAGGTCCCCATCAAACCCCCACACTCTAGGTTTTGAGCCCAATTCTCTGCTGCTCAGCGGACTTTACCTTATTGCAAAATGGCTATGAAACTCTGCCCTTTTGGTGGGAGCAGTGGGCAAGGGAGGGGGACAGAGAAGAGCAAAGATGGTGCTGTTTCAGCCTCTTGGCTGTTGGCTCCAAGAAAAACTAACCCCAACCTATCGCTAGCTTTTAACAGCACAGAAAACGAGGGCACGGACTGCTTTTATAACCCCTTCCTCTGCCTCTCTCCCCATCCTCCGTGAAGGTCAGGGAAGAGCTTTGCAGGCATTGCCTTCCCCTTGTTACCATCGCAGGGGACAGATGTGGCCGGGAAGCCTGTAGGCTCCCTGGGGACATGGCTAGGACCAGGCGTTGGGTGAAACATTGGCCAGGATGGACACGGGGCCAATGAGTTGCACGATCTTTAGCAAGGGAGAAGAAAAGGGAAGAAAACCGTGGAGAAAACAGGGTCACTATATTTTAGGTTTCTCAAGCCAGAGACGTGACTGTGTCCTCTGTCCTTTCTTCCCCTCCACTGCCGCCCCCTCCGCTCTCCTCCTGGTTATCTGCAGCAGCTGTCACCATGCCAGCAAAGGCCCCAATTCAGCAAAGCCCTTAAGCACAAACTTAATTATCGGGACAAGCTTAAGGGCTTTGCTGAATTGCTCCTGTAGAGCTGGGTGGAAACCTGCAGAGCCCCGGCTGGAGGGCTGCGGGCTTGGCTCCCACCACGGCCCCCTCCTTCCTGGGGGTCAGTGTAAAATAAAACCAGAGGCGATGTTGCAAAAGCAGATCCAATTCCCAGTCCCTTAGCAGCCCATTTGAGTCCGTAAGATCAATCCCCTCCACTCTGCCAGCTGTATCCATCCTTTTCACTTCTTGACACGGGGTGCAAACCCCATTTTTCCTCTCTGCTCCCCAACCCGCCTTGCAACCAGGCGTGTGGGGCAGGGTGGCTGCACCTCAAGTGGCTTTTTCTTCTCAAGCACCGTCTGGAAGTCACCACGAAATGCGATGCTGTGTGTAAAGCGGCTGGAAAGAATGACACCATGAGAGCCCATTTTTTTTTTTCCCAAGGAAATAAATAGACTGTGTGCCACAAGCGCAGAGAGGAGAGGGTTCATGTCGGGTCAGGCATAGGTAGGGCCATGTGGCAACAACCCAGAGTTTGTCTGAGCGGTAATCACTGCCTCTTGGGAAGCTTTTGCTGGGCAGAGGTGTATGGGATGGTCTCCGGTGATGCTACCGAGGTGGCAGGCTGCCAATGGCAGCGTTTCAACCTGCCTGTAGCATCCCTGGGCATGCAAAATGCAGGGGAGCAAGGCAAGGCACTGTGTGCTGCATGGCAGCTCCCATTTCTGCCAGTACCAGGATTCGGGGAGAGGCTGACCACTGCTGCCCTGTCAGCTGAGGAGGGGGAGTTTAATATCCCAGGTGCTGGTGGGGATGTCAGGCAAGCTGGAGCTCAAGGCCTGGCTCCGACATGGTTGCGGCAATGGCTTGGATTCAACTATTTCAAAGGGCATCAGCTGGTCAAATCAGGCCCCAAATTTAAATTTGTTAAAATAACTTTTTGCAAAACATAAGGATGGAGAGAAGTGTTTCCATGGTTTTGTTTTTAAATTCTGAGTGGGAAGAGTTTATTTTTTCACTAGGAAACTTTCCCTGTAGGATTCACGATGCTGGCTGGGAGACAGGAGCCAGAAAGCTCCACTCCTGAATGGAGACGACCCCAAGGGTAACCTCATGCCGGTCACATCTCCTCGCACAGCCTTACTTACCCCCTCAGCAAAAGGGAGGTGGCAGCACGTAGGGCTGCGGAGGGTCTGGGGTGCCAGCACTGCTGCAGGGATGCTCAGCCCCATGGCTATCACGTGGTGTTGTGGTTTTAACCCAGAACAGTGACAAACACCACGCAGCCACTTGCTCAGGACACGTCATTAGCCCATGTGGCCCTCGGCTGCATCTAAATCTGGGTGGATGGTATGGTTATATTTGCATGGTTGAAGGTAAATGCAATGAAAACTCTTATGTTAGGGGTAAACCTGAGGAAATGACCCCCCAAGAGTTTTATTTCTCCTTGGCTCTGGTTCTGCACAAGTGCCTTCTGTGAGGATAGCGATGCTCAGTTCCCCACCAGTGTGCTGCTCCTGCTAGACTGCTGCCGATTTGTAACGTACGAGTGAACGATTGTTATCACTTGTTTGTCTTCTGTTGGTTTATACTGTCCCAAAATGCAAAATATTACAGAGATTTATAAAATTAACTGAAGGAAGATTAAAAAAAAGCCATGAGACCTCATCTGGTTCTAATCAGCTCAGTGCCCTGGAAATCAGTTCACCCCAGCTGAGAATCCAAGCGCTGCTGCTTCTACCCCCAGGTGACCAGGGAGTCCCAAGTGGCTAATGCAAAAAACCACAGCAGTGAAACAGGGCTCTGGTCAGGAAAGAACTGGAAATCAGGGCAGGCTGGGCTCCATTTACTAGAACTGTCTGAAAACAAAAAGCAAAAAAAAAAAAAAAAAAAGGCCCTTCAAAGTGCTTGCATCTTGCTCCCATCACTGGCACAGAGGAAGAACCCAGTGGTTCATTCTCATCAGCAGTTAAACACTTAGACCTAACCCCATTTTATTCTCTCCTCCCGTGTACTGCTTCACGGCTGCGGGACCAGGGATGGCAGGATGCTTCTCTTGGTTTTCCCCCTGAGATGAGTGAGAACTTGGCCTTTTAGGACCTGGGACATGATGAAAACTGATTGCCTGGACAGATGGATTTCTAAGGTGGTGGCTCAGCAGCTCAAGGGTTAATGGAGCTCCCCACTGAGATGTTGCTATAAAGGGTTATCTACAAGGGGAAGCTTGTTCTGATGGAGGAAGGTGCTGCAGATGAGGGTGTAACAGCTGCTCCACCTCTGCAGCCTCTGCTTTTTTTGGGGTGAGCGAGGAAGGAGGCACGGCTATTACAGGACAACTCCCCTGCATGGAGAACACCTCCTCAGGCTTATAAATCACCCCCCACCCCTGAATATTTTCACAAAAACTTCCCCCAAGGAAAGGGGCAAAGGTGTAGCGTTCCCGGGACACACCTCACCCAAGAAAATTTACACTTCTGGGGGGGGTTAAAGCTGCGGTTGATCCAGCAAAGCACCCGAGCGGGGCTGAGGGACATCGCAGGAGGTGTGCCTTTCCTTTCAAAAGGACTACTAACGCACTGATGGTTAATCACACCAACAAATCCCGCGGTGGCTTAGAGCCAATGGGAACAATGAAAGCACCGATCCCCGGGCGTCCCGGTGGGAACTGTCTGGGGCCAGGGCTGACATTCTCACCCTCAGCACATATGCGCCTGGGGATTTTTGTCAGGTTCCCCCCACCCCGTAAGGGCTGTTATCTAGGTGGAACCATGAAACTATCTGCCCGTGGCAGCTGGGATGGTGAAGCGGGAGTCCAGAGGAGACGGGGGAAGGGTTGATCTGAGATGCTTTTTCTTGGCAGTGGATGCGGGAGCCGCGGAGGGTGCATGGAGGGAAGGGCAAGCCCCAGTTCTGTCCTGAGGTCTCCTTTGGTGTGATACCAAGAACCAGATATCTAAAGGAACATGCTTTTCAAGGAAGAGAAAACCTTGGACCTCAGGCCCTGCCAAATATAGGAGGGCATTTAGAGAGACAAGTTGGTGTGCCTGGTGCAAGAGGGACTAGGGGGCATGTGGGGTTTTTGTTGGCTTTTATTTTGTATGGACAAGGCCAGAAAGTCCATAGCAAGTATGTGTATGTCTGAGGCAGACAGGCAGGCTTGTTTCTGATGAAACATCCCATGGAATCGAGCTATGGCCCCATATTGCATCCTACGTTTCAGCTGGACACAGGGCACTTGGGGCAGGCTGTAAAGTTAACTGAAGAGACCTCATAATACAGATCGACACCACCTGAAGCAGCACCCGGCCTCCCTCCTTCTCCCAGAGTGGTCTCCCAGCCCCTGCACGTACCAGCAGGCACCTACTTAAACTGTTCAGCTTCAAAAAAGTCTAAAAAATCAAGTCTTTGTGTTCTTTTAGGGCGGAAATTAGCAAAGCCAGTAAGCACGAGCACATACATCCTGGGGTATGCAGCAGGGCGAGGGGGTCCCGGCAGGCTTTGGAGACTTGGTTGTCTTCTTAGTCCACCCCCCGGCTCCAAACCTCACTGTCAGGAGGCTTGGTGGCGGCGAAGCGGGGGGCACCCCCAGTCTGCCCCGCCACCATCCAGTAAGCTTGCAAAAGGTTACCAGTAGCCCTTTGCAGAGAGCTCACCTGTACCCACCTGAATTTCCAGGCGTCTGCAGGAGCTAGATCAGCTCCTTGTGATTCATTTTAATCTGGCACAAAGCAGCGGCTTGTTGAAGCCTGATGTAAAACACCCGCATATGCTCCCATTATATAATATGAATCTAAGAAGATTAAATTATCCTGTCTGAGGAAACACATGCACGTATGTATGTACACATTCACATACAGTCTGGGGGCCGGCTGAGTGGAGCCGAGGGCAAAGCTTCCCTTCAGAAGCTCTGAACTTGCACTTGTTAGCGCTTAAACATGGGTGCAAATCACGCATATATATGGCCACGCACAGACATGTATATGAAGCACTGTAGCAGCTGTATGCTTTTCTCGCACGGTAACTGCAAGAAAAGTCTGTAGTTACGTGCTTGCTCATCCACTTTGCTGGCAAAATCTGAGCAGCAACAGGTGGAACAAACCCAGTCCCTGTGCTAAACTTTACCTGCCAGCGTACGGCAAGAAATCACTCACTGGGTGAGAACAGAGAGGGGAGAGCAGTCCCCAAAACCACTGAGCATCTCTCAGCAGCCTTGGCAGGCCTGACCTGTCCCACACAGGAGCAGCGCCCAGCGGGCCCCTGCCTCAGGGCACAGCCCGTTCCTTGGGGGGCTTCATCAGCACCACCGATGCACAGTCAGGATCTCAGCCAGGTTTGGGGGTGCCCAAGCCTTGTGCCCAAAGATGTGTTTTGCTTTCCAGGAGTTTCATGTTGGAAGGGGAAGGCAGGAAATGTCCTTCACATATAGCTAGCTGCCCACGGTACCCAGAAGGACTCGCCTCCTGCTCCTGCTGCACCTTCCCATTACTGATGCACATTGTTCTGCTAAATATGCCCCGGCCTCGGGAAGCTCCACACCCCGCTCCAGCTCCAGCCAGAGGCCCCCCC
>NW_010145549.1:84783-97815 GCF_000699245.1 Pterocles gutturalis | reverse complement strand
AGGCTCAGTCCATTCCTGGCTAATGATCCAGGAGCAGTGAGAGTCACAAAACCACAATCCCAGAATGGAGATAAGAGCCCGAGTGTCTGAGAGATCAATATGATCCTGAAGGAGGGGCGACCCAGAGTGAGACAACCCGGAGCAAGAGACAGCACTTCCAGACAGAGCTTCATCTATATACTGGGCATGACATGCATGATATGGAATAGACCATTGGCCAATTTGGGTCTCAATCCTAAACCTAAAGTCAAATCCCATGCTAGGAATTGGGGCTGTGCTCCCTCCCAGCTTCTCCTGCACCTGCAGACACTGGCACAGCAAAGAAACTGGAAAGTCCTTGACTGTCCTGGCAGCAACTATAAGTATCAGTATGTTATCAGTGTTCTCCTCAGCACAGATCCAAAACACAGCCTCTTACTAGCTGCTGTGAAGAAAGTTAACTCTGTCTCAATTGAAGTCAAGACAGAAGAAGAAGAAAAAAAAAAAAAAAAAGAAGGAAAAAACAGTACCTTTATTTTGATTGCCCTAATGGTCGTGGTCCAAAAACATTTGTATCATATATGATGAACACTTTGCCGTTGAAGCATTTATGTTACGGAACAGCTGAGAAATTAAACTGTGCAAATCATTAGCAAAAATCACAGCAAAGATGATCAAAAGCTATGACAAGTTCCATCCCATGTTGCTCGTGAAAACCGTTGGGACGGTTATTTACTGGCTTATCTCATATTTTTAAGATTCAATTTTCCAACTTGCTCTACCTTTTTAAGAACTTGTTAAGAACTTTCTTCTGTTTGTTAATTCACAAATTGAAGTTAAGGGCTAATATATTCTTCCTGCTTTTCTCCAGTGTGTCTTACCTCACATTGTGAATACTGCAGAGGTGAGTAGAGTATACAAACATTTTCAAAAAGAAACTGTTTCTGCCTAAACTTAGACCTTAAAAGGACCCTTGAGGTTTTTTACACTATATAACAAATTACAACTTCTACTTTGTTGACCTGACAAAGGTAAATTATGATCAAGTTCAGAAAAGAAGAATTCATAGGAGGAAAGATGAAAGACCCCTGAGCGGGAGAAGTACTAATGGCCTTTACAGTAATGCAGCATCAAGAAACTTAATTCCAGAGAGATTTCCACAATTCTTTTAATATTTCTTTCTCTTTATCATAGCATAATACCTGACTTGACAACAGAAATGTCAACAGTTAGGGCTCTATTCTTCAAATCGTCATGCTCTATTAATGCTGTTTTTCTGTGGGATTTACCCTGTCAAAGAAGGAATCACCAAGGAGTAAGGTCTATGGTTGTCTTATTCACTAAATCCCTCTTCTCAGTGATGCACAAATGACTAAGTACTTTTGGTGCCACAGCAAGACAGAAAGTTAAAACAGGTCAGTCTCAGGTTAGGGTGACAGGAAGTTTGTCCTGCATATGCCAGATGTTTTATGTGCAAAAGAAACACAAAAATCTCAGGTGCTTCAAAAAAAAAAAGGAAAAAAAAGCACATAAAGAATAAGTGTATGAGGGCAGCTCTTCCTGCCATCATCTCATTTAAGGGGATTTGGTTATATGCAATTGTACACAACAACAGTGCTTACACACACACTTGTATTACTTGTACTTCTGATGTACGCTAGCATGAGCATTGTTCTGTCAGTTCTTTCACGGATGCACAGCTGTGCTTTGCTAGTGTGCTTCGTTATGCAGGGGTGCAAGGTGGGCCTGGGTCCTAGGAAAGGAATAAGATGAGACCCCTTAGTAGATCACTCCTGAGGCCCATTGCCTCATTGGCTCCCATACTGCTGAACCACCTCTGCATTTAATCAGTTACACATCTCGCATGTGTGCACTGTAAGGTTTAGGGGGAAACCTGCTGTGACACTATACTGCTGAGGAGTATTTGGATATGAGCAAAGTGAGGGCTGAGATTGGGTGCCTTATGTGTTTGACTTTGAAAGGATGGAGGGAGTCTGTTTTTGCTGGTGAGTTGAAAGTATACCCCTTTTTGTCGTGCCCTGCACCTCCAATATTTGGACAGGCTATTCAGCCTGAGAACTTAATTTACTTCACAGTGTACGTGGTCTATGGGGAAAAAATCACAGTAGAAGTCAAATTAGGAGGGGCTTATTATCAACGTAGAATTGTTTTATAGAATGACCTCTCCAGTGCTGAGCAAATATTGGTTTTGGAAAATGAAGTGGGAAGTTTTACTACTGTTGTTGTTTGACTGAATCGTATGGCGTAATGTTTGGACAGAGGTTCTTGTGTTGCCTCAAATAATTGTCAGTAGTATTTATGAATGTGAGGAAGAGTGGAAAATGCAGATGTGACCCTCTGGGGTAAAACATGTGTGTGAGCAGCTACATATGAAGATGACTTTCTTCGATTTTCTAGTAATTACTTACAGCTATTTTTTCCCCTATAAAAACTCTAGGACATAACCTTGAGAGGAGCACATACTTAAAAGTTATTCCCTTTCCATTTCAATCCTTTTAATTTTCCATCCTTCAAAATATTCCTTCTCCTTAAAAATATTTCTTCTGCTAGAATCTAGGATTTAATAGCTACATTGAGGCTTTAAAGATGAATTTTTAGTCACTTAATTTCCCCTACAAACTAGTGGTAAGATTCTCTTGCTTACATCTGTTTTATAGTGGAAAAATGCTGAGCAACAGTCAAGTAAAGTGCTTCCTGTTTTGTACAAGTAAAGAGCAAATGGGACAAGCTATTTAGATGCTAAGATACATCTTAAGGAGAATATATTGGAACAAGTGGAGAGATTTTTAATAAGGGAAGAGAGGGTGCACTTAATAGAAAGAGCATATAGGGACCCTGACTGTGGCTAATGTGCATAAAAAATTCAGCCTGTCAGATCCTCACTTTTCTAATTCAGTAATCTAAATAATTTATTTGACATTTTAGCTCAAGATGACCTTTCTTGGGAAAAAATTACTGTTTTAAACTTTTAGCAAGTGCAACCACTGCAGAGGATTGCTGTTGAAGTCTGCATTTTCCCAAACGAGTAAAGGTTAATCTTGTACAGCTCAAACATATTTCTGACCCTTTTAAACAAGTTCATAAAAAGTCATTTATTTTTTTAATATAAATTCAATTATATTGCAATATTTGTGTTTAACGAGCTTCTTCTCCTTTTCTCTTTTATTTCTGTTGCTCGGAAGCCATTTCCCTTGTGTTCAGATGGATTTAGGCAAAGGACTTGTTTTGAATGAGTAAAGGTACCATTCTACCAAATGTTACTTATAAAGAAAGTTCCATAAATCAAATGAAAATATATAGTAGATTAATAGGTGGGTAGGTTAAAACAGCCACTAGTAATAGCAAGAAAATGACTGTCCAGAGGTTCACAGTTCCCAGATCGGTCACTTGACTCAAGTAATCAGCCTCAGAGCTACGCCACAAAAAATCATCATGTCTGTCCCCGGATTCTCTTCCTCTAACTAAACAATCCCATATTTTGCAGAGGGCATTTCAGTGGTTCTACTAAAGGACATTTAGTGTAATTTTACTTTGCTATTTCTGATAATTTATCTAACTTTCCGACAGGTCACTAAAAAAATCTTTCAATGTAAGGATTAATATACCCCCAATTGTACATAATAAAGGCTATAATTCTCTCAGGGTGTTCAGGTGGCTTTATAGGGGTACATTATTTATTATTGAAGATGTGAATTTGCTAGAATGGCTGAAATATCACAAAGGTTTCAGAGTTTGTGCAAAACTGCAGTGTAGCTGCCTGCTGTGAGAGGACCTAAGTAACTAGCTATCGAATAAATAGATGACCAGCAATATTTAAGCCACTTATGAGATAAAAATGCAGCTCTAGTGTTGTCTTCAAATTGTTTTTTTCCACATTATTTTTCCCCTAATTTGCATCAGTTCTAGGGTTCCAGATCATTGTATTACTCATAGTGGTGTACAACTGGAAGAGCTTCAGTGGAGTCAGTATGAAGCCAGTATAAGTTTGGTATAAGAGGCAAAGCAATACACTTGTCTCTGCTGTGATATTCTCTCTTCATGCCTCCATTGATGTCAGTCAATGCTTTCTTTTCTGACATAACAGTGGGAGTTTGATCCGCACATACCAGTCAAAAACTGCTACAAAAACAGGGAGATGAATGATCAGTGAGGCTCCTGCTCCTAAGGCATTTTGGCAGTTTTAAAATCCAGTGTAAGTGTAATCAGCCTCTTAAAGGCTTTCAGTATTATTAACTCTTTAAGTAACAGTAGTGGGATTATCTACCTTGCAGATAGGGGTAGAATGGTAGACGCAGCTTAGTTTGCAAGAGTTTTAGATCAGGTGTGATACTATGTGAAAAATTCTGTATTATGATAGCTTGTCATGAGAAGTGGCATGGCTGTTCTGGTACCACACAGGGATAAAACTAGTGAACCCTTTCCCTCCTGGAAAAAAGCTAAAGCATGGAAATCAAACTTGCATTGCTCTTCCCCACATTCCAGTAACTGAGAACACTGGGAAAAAACACCCCAACACAGTACAGAGTGAGTTTATAATAGCTTTAACTGACTCATTAATAATTAGAATGTGGCATGTGCATATATTACACTTGCTCCATTAACCACTAAAATGGAGACTGGACTCACGTGGGAGCAACCCATATTCACTTAAGGCACGCGCACTAGCTACTTTAAGGCATCTGAGTTGACAGAATATGACCTATGATTACTGGATAGGCAGCATTTTGTGCATTGCTTGTTTTTTTCTATCTATCTGACTTGCTTTTTACAGCTCTCAGCCTTCTTGAGCAGGTGACCAGAGAGCATAGCCTTGCATGGTGAAACACTACAGGGCTGTAGTTTGTGCAATTAATGAACTGGTATATTGCATCGTATTTGTGAGATGTGGATTGATTTCACTTTATGCAAAATGTAAAATGTCATGCCAAAATAAGAGTAGTAAAGGTCACAATGGTATTAGACAATGATCGCTCCACTGTTAAACTTCAACAAAGAAAAGCGTCTGTTTCATAGTTCTTTATTTTCTAAGTACCACAAGCCAAGATGTTACAAAATAGTGCTTTAGATAATTCAATTTTTATTATTCAATCTGAAAGCTGTTAAAAGGGGGTGATTTTGAGTAAATTAAATTGGACTAATAGGATTAAATGGGAATTCAAAAATGGACATGTTGAAAATGTGAACTATTACTGTGAGGAAAAAATGTTTTCAGCACTTTACTGGGTAAAGCTGACAAAAGGGAATTTTGACCAATAAGCTGCATACACTGCCATATGAATTTTATTGCTATTTGGCATGATTGCAAAGTTAGTGGCTGTATGAAAAAGCACTGGTATACTAACATTGGGGTGAGGGGAATCCTGCTCACTTGCCAAAAATGACCTGAAAGTAATGTCATTGATTACTAGTTACTAGTCCTGGTTACTTCTCCTGTTAACCTTGTACTAGTTTTGCATCATAATTTCTACTTGTACCCTAAAAACATATGAGCTGTCTTGGATGGTAAGAGAGGCAGAGCTTGCCTAGAGGTGTAAAATTATTCCTTAGACCAATGGATAGTATCAGATGGTATTGTAAATCTCATTAATACTTAGATTTAAGTGTCCATAATTGAACAGTAGGTCTTGGATAAGATTTATCTTAGAAATTCT
The DNA here is from genome assembly GCF_000699245.1 of Pterocles gutturalis. Taxonomy (NCBI): domain Eukaryota; kingdom Metazoa; phylum Chordata; class Aves; order Pterocliformes; family Pteroclidae; genus Pterocles; species Pterocles gutturalis. The sequence goes on along the minus strand of NW_010145549.1, from coordinate 92,164 downwards.
CTGTTCTTTATTTTTAATTTTAGAAATGTGTTTTTGACTCATGATTGAAATATGAAGTAACTGTAGCTCCCTGTTCAGAGAATACCTTGAGAAGAACTTTTTTCTAAGCTCTATCATGATTTTTTTTTTTTTTTTTTTTTTTGCTTTGGAAATTTTCCTGTGACCTGTAGGCTGAGACAACTATCAGATCTTAATTGACTTCTAAGGCACTTGAGTCTGGATTTGAATTAGTAATTTAAAGACAAGAGGTTTGTTCCCCCTTAAAGGGGGGCAGGGAGGCGGGGAACAGTTCTCTATAACATCTATATTTTTTGTGTTGTAAACCTCTGCTGTTGCAGCTAGTGCTGGGGCTCTGGGAATGTTGTAATGGTAAAATGGTAATTAAATTATGTTTCAATAGTCTTCCTTGTTTTCATCCTCATCATGCAAATTACATATCTCAAAACTGTCTGCCTATCAGTTATAAGTTTGGCTGGCGCTCATATGACTTTTCTTGAAATATATTTCTAAACATTTTTTTCAAAATTACTTTCTTTACCCTTATTTATTTCCTGTGTGTCTGTGATGTCCATGAGTAAAGGAAGAATGTCTTAGAGTTTTAGTGGTGATGTAGCAGATGATGATGTTTATTATAAAGTTATTTAATAGATATCTCACTCGTTCTCAGAGGGAAATACATGGAGAAAAAATCCTAAAGTATTATTAGCAAGCAGACCGGAAGGACTTGCTCTTGGATAGTGATGCTGAAGGGCACTTCTTAGTATTCCTATCTCCAATTCACTTAGCTGTGCAACCAACTTCTACTCAGGGACACAGTTCATTTCCAACATGTAATGAAAATACAGAATTCTCAACTGACCAACCATTAGTTCCCATGCATTGTTGGGACCTTCTTCCCCTTCTTTAAGCAGTCAGTAAGAAATGCTGATAAAGCCATTTGTCAGTTCAAAGGAGCAAGAAGAAAGTATTACCAGGTTGTACATAAACTCATGAGAAGGAAGCTAACAAATCTGCTTCTTCCCATTGCATAAGAAGGCTTCTTAAAATGTGCCCATGCTTTTAGGAGACCCTCAGTTTGGAGGAATTTGTTTCACCCATTGACACCGCTCTACGTGAACTCCTGATGTGAAGTCCGTTTTCTCTGTTGGGTTTGTCTGGCCTGCAGAGCAGGATACAGTCCTAATTGTAATGGGGGCTCCACGTATTTCTGGATATCCATTAAAATATCTCTTGTTCCTTAGGTGTAGGGCAGAGATATGACCTTACATTTGAGGGCAGTATAGCACTCAAAGGTCTGGTGTAAAGAATGGTAGAATTCACACAATAGATTGCTAGCTGCTGCTCCCCAACTCATTTGGTTAAGGTCAAGAAGCTGCTTGTAGACACGCAGTATGATTTCCTAAAAAGGCATCTCGTTCTTTATCCCACTGAGTGGCATTGTGACACATAGAGGTCAACCTTAGTGACCATTAAATGGGCAGCTACTTAAGACGGTGACAGGCAAAACTGGTTTCCAGAAGCAGCTGGGAAAAGGCTGGAACTGAGAACTCTGAACACTCTTGATGTCTAGGAAACACAGGGTCTTAATCAGACACTGAATCCCAACAGTGTGGTTTGAGCTACACCCCATATATCGGCATTTCTGCTTCCAACAGCTTATCAGGTTACTACTGCGTGGTATTAAAAATGTGGTTCTATGTTAAAATGGTCGTAAAAGTGATAGGGGTCTGAAAATTTTATCAGATCTAAGTTTGTCTTATGACTCTATCTCCTATAATGTGAAGATGCAATGAAAAAATATAGTATTGTTCAATTTCTAGTTGTTTTTTTAATAAAACCACAGTAAAACCAAATTACCAGAATATGCACAGTTAACATGTTTGTAGAGTAGAATAGGGACATTCTTATATTTGTGCTTTTCATCGGCAAAGAGCACTGTCATAAGGACTCTAGTTGGTAAGCTGAAGTGGGGCAAGGTGCATGGGCGGTCTTACTGGTGATCTAATTCTTACCGGCAGTCTAAAATCTGAGTCCTCTCACACAGCCCAAATTTAGGTAGTTAACCCAACTACTTCATTTAGGTAGCTAAAAACCTCAGCCTATAGAGAGTCAGTTAAGAGTACCCAACTTGCAATTTCCAAAGGAGTATCACAGTGAGAACCTGTCTCTTTTCAGTAACGATACAGTATGGTTATAGCCAGCCAGCAGCTTGCTAAGTCAGATACGTAAAATTTGCTTAACTGCTAGACATTTTAGGCTAAAGATGGACTAAATACCCTCTAAAGTTACGTGTCATTAGTTAAAACTTTTGCCTCTCTGATGCACACAGGAGTCCATAGATCTGTTTTGTCGCTAAAGAAATAGGAATTGTTGAGCATTTGCTGTTTCTGACCTGTGATGGATGATAGTGGTTGCTATTTTCTTGTTATGACCATCACAGCTTGAGACTGTGGCACACAAAACACCAACCTCAAGCCCTTCCTGAAAGTTATTTACAAGATACTTACACCTCTACACACTGAGGAAGTTTCACAAAACAATTTTTATCAGAAGGCTGAGTTGCATTTCTGTATGTGAAAGCAAAAGGTTGATTTAGTTTTCAACATCTAAACGGAATTACTCAAAAGGTGTGAGAGGTGGGATGAACCATCATCTAGATAAAATAAACAGAGAATGTGGGAATAATTAGAGAAGAGAATTTAAGGTCTCCCTACCGCACATTTAAGCTCAGTCCACACTGGTAGCAATACCAAGTTACTATAAACTGTTGTCTTCCTGGTAAACTGTGTGAAATAAATCTGGTGACCTCAGTCCAATTTAGATTGCCAAATAAATGTTCCTTTTTCATGGAATTCATACCAATTGTACATACTTATTGGCATCCTTCTTGGAAATCTCTTTGTGGCACAGGACTGGAAAGAGGTGGATTGTCTAATAATACCTGAAAGTGCTTCCTCCATTTCTAGCCATCTTGATAGGAGTGTCTGTGTTTGAAAGATGCAAGCAACACAGTACATAAGTTTTCTTTCCCCAGGGATGTCAATCTGACCCTTTTCAAAGATACTCAGCTTTCAGGTTTTTTTCTTGTATGCTGAGTACATGTCAGGCTCCGTGTTCAAACACAGATGCTCTGGCTGGAAATGTTTCATTCTTTCCTGGGAATTATTTTTTCATTATTTCCCTGTCATCACTACTCCTCCTTTCTTATTTAATGAAAGAGCGTGGTGGGACATATAGGTTCATGTGAAGTTAATCTTGAGGCTGAAGTAAACTTTTGACTTAAAATTCTCTTCCAAGAAAGGAAACACAAGAAATAATATCTTCATTTAGGCTCAGATGTCTGCATGGGCTTTTGTGCAGCTGTAATAAATTATTCACTAATTTAGGTGTAATCAGACTATTTGATCTGCTATTTGATGGGTAGCCCAGTAGGTAAAGAAAACCACAGAGGTGGAGCATTGCATTCAAACTTGTTACAACAGGTCAGGGACCAAAAATGAGAATGATCACATGATTTCTATTAAATTTAAAAAGCTAGCACTCCATTGTGCTATACTTTCCAAATGTCATTAAAACCACTTATGGTGCAAAATTAGAATAGCTGTCACCTCCATCTAGCTGGTGTTAACTCTCTTCCTTTGCAGTTTACTGAGTGGGAAAGGAAATCCAGGAAGGTGAAAATTTTTAGACAGGCTTAGGTGCTAAGGAAGAAAAAAAAATACATATACACCCACAGACCCCAATACTTTAATTTCCTTTCATTTTTTTCCTCCCCTGTCTTTTCTTATATGGCTGCTTGATTTGATTTGAGAGATGGAATTGCCTTCAGAGTATAAAGAAGCCAAAGTTTTTAAGCATGAGTTGCAGCAAGCCAAGGACATTTCTGAAAAAACTTCCCTGAGCAACTTGTTCAGGCCCACCCAAAAACTCACCTGTGAAGCAGCATGTGTTTGCAATACATTTCCTCTGAGGAAAAAAAAAAAAAAAAGACAAGCATATGGCAAAACCAACCAGCCAAAGCTTTGACACACATTTGGAGAAGATAGTTTTCACCTGAGGACAAGAGAGTGTTTTATACTGAAGGCATTGAGCCTATTTTCTGTTACTCAGAAAGAAGCAGTAATATTTCTGGTCCACCCTGCAAGCTTCTTCTCCTCAGCACAGCACTCCTTCCTCCCCCCGCCATTCACACTTTGCTTAAAAACAATTCATTGTGGTTTGCTGTTTTATTGTATTTTTTTCCAGCCAGAGAAGGTACTGTTATTCTGTAAATGTTTTCTTGCTGTCATACTTCGCAGACTGTTTTCTTCCTATTTTTGGAGGCCTGAATCTGCCTTTGGTCACACTATTTGCTCCTCTATGGTCACCTCTGAGAAGATTAACCCTTTCATTAAAAAAGCTTGGCCAGGGTCAAACTACCGCCTGGCTCTGGACTCTTATATCCCTTTGATCTCCCAGCTATGGAGAAATTATTAGCAAATTCTAAGCCTTCCCATGTGATTTGTTTTTGTAAATTTGTAGAAATTATTCCTAATCCTATTACGTGGCCGAGGGCAAACCTGCATTAAATATATGAGACTTTTTGTTATGTGGCAGATGGATAATAAAGGAATGCTGAATGCAGCCCATTCCAAGTTATGGGAATCTGGACACTTCATCAGCATTCACTTAATCCTCTGCCATGGCCTACGCCTTTGATGAATGCTCTCATTTATGACCACTGATGCCACTCACTTAATTTCAAAGAAGAAAAATAATACCTAGCTGTTAATGTGAATATTTGAGTTTATGGCTGTACAATGAGTAATTGTGACATTATCAAGGGAACATCTTCTTATACATTATTCACTTGTATAGACCACATTAACCAGAGAGAGGAAACTTGCAGTTTTGCATCTTCCATCTTCTTTGGAAGGTAGACACCATGCAGACAAAAGTCAGTGTCTTACCCCAAATTCTAGCTGACAGTCCGTATCAGCCCTCACTATATTTTGCTCATTGTGGTGCCAATCTCCTATCTCGCCAATGACATTTTTTCAAAGAAAGAGTGGATTTCCTAGAGACTCTACCCCATGCAACTTCCACGGCTTTTTATTGAATAGGAAAATGTATCCCTCCTTTTTGCTTTAATACTGTTGCCGTGTAGTACGTCTATAAATTTAAGCTGAAAATTAAGACAGCACACAGTTTTCATTTGTACTTTATAAAAATATGCATACCGCATTCATAACATTCTTTTAATGCATTTCAAAATAAAACTAAAATTTGTAAATAAAAATAAAAAAATAAAGTCTTCAGAGTTTCCCATTTCTTAGCTTACGGCTTGCTCACTCAGAATCACAAATATTAAGGTGTGGGAAACATATCAGCTTGTTTTATAGACATCTATGTTGTCTGAGGTAGGTGGGATTTTTAAGCATGTTTGTACTATGTCTGATCTCTCTTCAAGCTTCCTTATTTCACTGGAGAGAAAATGTGATTACATTCCTAGTGCAAATATTATTTTTTAATTGGAAACACTTCCACTTTTTAAAGTGTGCTTATTTACTTTTCTGATGGTATAGCAATATTTAAGGCTAGGAGTTTGCTATGGTTTTATCCCCCTTTTTTGCAAGCGTAGTAATTTTAGTTGGTATTTAATGGTGCTAAAATTCTAAAAGTAGAACCCTGCTGTCCCTTTTGGTTTGCTCGTATAAAATTCAGAGGTAAATTGAAGTTCTGCTAAATCATCAGTGTGAGAAACGTGTCTGGATTTAGTAAACGGCAATAAAAAAAACAGTTAAACATCTTTTCCTGGTGGGAGTTTTCACACACTGTAACTAATTTGCTGGAATCAACTAGAATATTCAATGAGAATAAAAATATGTAGTTTATTTATAGTACATTTACTGATAACTACTTTGAAATGTAGCATAGCAGCCGATCAGGATACCCTGGACTGACTGCTCCTAAACAGATATGGATAGGTGTCCTGTGTAGAGTAGTTGCTTCAGTTACCCTCTTCAATACTGTCACCTACTTTAACACACATGCTGTACAAGGCAAGTTCAAGCTTAGGCACGCAGGTTTTATTTTGTATTTGCGGTATGTAGCAAGGTGCCTGTCAGAACCTGCAGCACTGTCAAAGTGGAAGACTTGATTTGGAAAAGGGATCGTAGAGTGTGTCCGTATAATTGTAGTGACCCAAGATCTATTTTTTAAGGTAGGAAGAAATGCAAACTGTTCTGTGGTTATAAAATGATACAATGATGAAAGTTTACAACTTAATTGACTTCAGGGAGAGCAAGGCATGGCCTTAATTTAACATCATAATATGCGGAGATAAATTCTTCTCACCTGCTTGCATCCCTGTGCTGATTTCAGATGCTTCTATTTTTACCCCTGAGAATCACTAATCTAAACGTTTCTGCAGAGTCCCATTATTATTTCTAAAATATTCTGTTCCCTGATAATGAAAGTGTTTGGTAAAAAAAGATTTACAGAAGTAGAAAACAAGAATACAAAGCCTATTAACAGTGGGTCAAATCTTCCAATCCACCCTTTGATGAGCATCTCCATGATTCCAGACAGATAGTTTGCTTGAAATAAATAGCTCAAAAATTATGGTATAGACCATAGAATAAATTTTGTTGAAGGAAATCTAAACTGAGACCCAGAAACTAGAAGACAAAAAATACACATGGAAGGACTTAAAATATTTATAGATATAGATATAGATATTTAGATTCATTCCTTGGTATAAGTAATGGATAATTAAGGAGATCCAGATTGAATCAACAGTTGATTCATCCTCAAAATATATGGGGTTTGAGAACTAGAATCTCAATGTAATTTTCCTCAGAAGCATAATGCCAATGGAAACATCTAACGTTTACCTGTAGTGTGGCCAATTTACGGTTGGCAGTCAACTTCGCAAAATCACCCTTTATTACTATAATAAGAATATAAAGGCTTCATTATACATGATATATGATCAGTGTCTGGGGATTACTTGCTATGGCAGTTAAGGCCTTACTGATCAGCCAGCTAGTGGTCAAACTCCCTGTTTGCCATTAAGTACAGATCACTCTGCAATCGTGTTGTTAAACATAAAATGTATAAAACATCTTATATAAACTAGAAATTGGAGATTATTATAAAAGGGCAATACATTTTTGTTGTTATTTACTAGCATTAGGTCTGACAGATAGAATATATTATTTTTCAGAAAATGTAGGGGGAGGGGGTTACCCTCTTTTTTACGAGCTAGTTGATACAGACTGGTAGGTTGTTCACTGAGTTTTTCCTTACATTTTTAAACATCCTCTTACATGGTCTCTTAGAAGAATTTTAAATTAGTCTAAACAAAGCCCTCACTGAATGTATTACTGCAAAACAATGC
>NW_010145549.1:75671-84752 GCF_000699245.1 Pterocles gutturalis | reverse complement strand
TCTGGGATGAGAAGGTAATGAAAGCACGCTGGTGTTGTGGCTCCAGTCAAGGAGATTGCTTGAGTATAAGAATAAGAAGAAGGAAGGGTAAGCTGCAGAACCAAGAGAAGTCTCATCAACCAAAGCACTGCCTGTTTAGTGCTGGGCAATAAAAGCAAAGCAAAAATGGCCTCATGCCCATCACTTGTGGGTTTCGTGATCACATAGTAATCCTCCAAACCCAGAGACTGAAAAAGTGCTTTTACTGGAAAGAGAAACACTCACAACTTCTTTTTTCATGAGTCTGTTTTCCAGTGTGATTGTCTTTGAAGCATACAGCATTTATCATGTGTGATAAATTATACTTTGCTGAAATGTTGCCTTGCTAAAATATGCTAAGAAAGCTCTGAGCAATATTTACAAATAGTTTAAGTGTCACAACAATACACCCACCACTCGGGCTTCCATCAATTTTACTGTAATAAGAGTTGTAATAAAGGATACCACTTTTAAGTATTATGAAAGTATTCCTTATAAAGAAAGATAATTGGGAGAAAAATCCCTAAAACCTATATCAAAATCATTTTGCAGATTCTGCAATCGCAGCTGTCAGAAAAAAGCAACCACAGTCTCTCTTGTCTAAGAGGAATCATCTGATTCTATGCTGTTGTTCCTCATCCTTCTTTTTGTCCCATGTAAGTAGTTAATTTACTCATAAAGCTCAAAACTCAGCTACCGCCACTCTTTAAAAAAATAATAATAAAGTTGCTACAAATTAATCTGTACTATTGGAAAGAACAGCAGCCTTACTTTCCCATTCAGGATAAACTTCAATGCTGTACACCAAGCATTAAATTCTTCTGCCTGTTACATGTGTGTAAAGCTGGTGTAATTCCACTGCCACTAAAGGAAGCCATTCAAATTTATATCAGTTTGAAAGAAGGAAGAACCAGAACTTCCTCTGAGCATTTGAAAATCACTCCAATATTTTAAGAAATAGTTTTCTTGCATGCAACTTTGCTTTTAAGATCTTCCTTAGGGAAGGTAAGAAACATATGCAAAAATAAGCTAAGCCTTTTTTTTTCCCTATCTACCTTTATCTTTATTTGTTATTTTTAATGGAGTGTGGCATATGCCTGCTATATTTGTCAGTCACAAGGGCCTGTTTTACCCACTGGCATCAATGAGTGACATGGGGGTGAATTTAGTTTAGTTAGTTTTGTTCTAGCAGGTTACTATAGCTGTCGATCCACACCACTTAGGTCTTGACAGAAACATAATTGTGTTATATGGGTATATACAGAAGAAGTAGTTAAAGTATATTAGAAAGCGTATACGCTGAAGTGGTTCATTTTTTTCAGTCTAAGAAAGCAAGGCACAAGCTGAAGGCTGTTTCTCTAGTTGGAGCTTGCTGTTACTTGGTTAACCAAAAGGAAATATGGTGTAATCTAGAGAACTTGTGCTCCACCTCCCAAACACATTGTCCTGTTTCCTACTAAAATAGATCTATAGATTCAGTGACTTCTTGAACCCTTTCTCTCATGCTGAAAGTAGTGCTTGTGAAAAGCCTAACACCCAGACCACACCAGTGTCAGGATCTCAGGTCTGACACTGCCAACATGCATTACATTCTAGCTGCATTTTTAGCATAGCAACTCGGGATAATATAGTCAGGTGAAATCTAAACTAATTTACCCCACCGTCAAAATTCTTCCAAAGACCAATCTGCATTTTTGTATTAATAGCAATGCTTAGACCTGCTGCCCTCCTACTGTGAAACTCATGTATCTATGGAGAGCTTTTAATTTATTTTTTTTCCTGGCAAAAGCAAGCTAAGTCCTATAATGGACGTTTTGTTTTACAAATTAGATGTACAAGTAGGTTTACGTGCAGTTAGCAGCATTTTCAGAAGGAAATAGCCCTTACATTTAATAACGACTGCACAGGAAGTGTCCGGTGAATTCCAGGGCAGGCTGTTTGCTCAGACGAGCTACAAAGCAAGCTGGGATGAAAGGGAACTTGTGGGTCCCTGTTTAGTATTAAATTTTCAGTCTTGATGTGATTGTATTATTTTATCTCTGTGAATTTAACGCATTTGATATACGGTTATAGCCTAATAAATGTAACAATAAATATCACATTTGTATTCAATTTCAGAGGTCTCCTTCCCTCCCTCACACGAGCAGCAATTGGTGTGATCTTATAAGGGTCCAACTGTAAATAATCCGGTTAAATACAAGGTTACAGATGCACTGACAATACAGAGAGTCACAGAGACTGTGGCAGGATTCAAGCCCCCAGATGTGTGGAGGCAAGCCTCCTTGCCTCAGTCAAAGCAGATGTATTTGATTTTGAAAAAGCAGTGCATAATCTATTTTTGTTTGTTCAATAAAGGAACCGCATATTTACCATATCTTTAGGGATTACTTTTTGTTGTTTTCAAGGAAATAATTTCAATGCTTACAAATTGTTGGATGACATTCCCTTGTACATTTTTAAATATGATATGCAGGGAAAATATTTCTAGTTCTAATCTTTTTATTTAGAATAGAAAAGCTGTGCGTAATCTAGGAGATGAAATATGATATCTTTATTAAAGTGCAGCATGCTAGCTCTACTACACTTACAGGTCTGCCAGTATATCCATTAAGAAATCCATTTTTCAGACTCCTAACACTTGTCTGTATTCATACTGGAGTGAAACTTGGCACTCAGGTTTATAGCCCAGGAGCAATTTGTGCTGCTATTTACAAATGTCTCTTGGTATTCATTTTAAAAAATGGTTTTCTATTAAATGCCTGAAAACCATTTGGTTATTTAAAATGCAAATGGGGACGATATTAAAAAGAGCACTGTTGACTGCTCTGAGTCCCATGCTGTAGGCTGATAATACTTCTGTTGTATGAAGTTTATCATATTAAACCATTTTGGAGTGAGCTGAAAGTTAGGAGATGGGACATTTTTGGGAGATTAGAGAGTTTATATGCCCCCAAGAGAGCTGCTTCTGTTTATAATTTAGATAATACATTCTTCAAAAATTGCGTTTGCCCTCATTTGCACTTTGCTTTGTAATGTTCCAAAGGTCCTTATACTCAGGTAAATAACAAGATTTGTAATAAATAAATAAATATACTGAGTCTAAATTTATATAATTCAGTGGTTTATGTCAGTACTGAATCTACTAATAATCCATCATCATACCATAGTTTATTTTAGTTATTTTAGGTTTTTTTCTTAGAATAAGTAAGTAATTTTACCTAAGTATGCCATTTTACCTTGGCAAAATGTAGTGGAGAAAAGATAGCACATCCAACTTGAGTCCAGTCATTCCTTCCACTGTCTTACTGTTTGACTGTAAATTTACAGGGATTTAATTCAAATATACTCTTGCAGCTTTATTTATACATTGTCATTTCTATTTGCTCTTTAGATAAAAGTTCAGTTCTTCTGAAATGAAAATAATTATCACCATTTTATTCTGGAAAAAAAGGGCCTTATCCTCAACTGATATAAGTCAACAGCTCAGTTGACTTTGTGCTATTTTATATCAACCGAGAGGTTACCCCATATTCATAATAAATACATAAAAAGTTTTTAAATAATTTGAGAAAAGTTGGAAACATGACATCTGTAAATCATTGATATCAAACCTCATAATAATTATAATTTTTGTCATAAATGAAAATCTATTCCTACTTCCTCATTTAAATTCCTTTTTTGACAATAAATAAGCTTGAGATGATGAATAGAATTTTAATAACTCCTTATCAGACTGGCTTTCTTAATTTTGTGTAAACTACTGTAGTCTGAGCTAGAAGCACTGAAGAAAATGTTACAAATGAAAGAAATCCAAAGTCAAGCATTTGTTATACCTTCAGGTCATTTCAGATTTCCGGGCTTTAGAAAAGCCCCATCAAGCTCCATTTAAACTTCAGGAATAATTCCTTAAAGCAGTTCTGTAAACAAAATGATTCATAGCGTAGTTTTTTTTTTTTTTTTGTTCAGTTTTGTAGTTAGGTTTTCCTCTATTGTGAAGTGTATAGGGGTTTTTTTCAAGACTGTACTTTTCACTTCTGTGAACCTAATTTTTAGTCTTGGGTTCTGAAAAATCAGAGGCTATTTAGAATACAATAAAGAATAAAAATGTGATCAATTGTAAGAAGTATTTCTGTGAAGTCTGAACAAAGTGGGAATCTGAATTGCAGCCCCAAGTATTTAAATAAGCTATTACAAAAGGAGTGCTAGGAACCATTATATTGCATGATTTCTTGTGAATAATAGAAATGCTCTCTATCAGGTATTTTTTCGTAAATGGAATTAATGTTTGAGAGAGCTGGTGTTCATCCATTGTAACCTTTCACGCCACTACTGTTGGTATTGTCATAACTTCATCTATTGAAAATATATTTTGAAGCTATTAAAAATACTCTAAAACTTAGGAAGAAGTGTGGTTTTAACCATCATACATTAGTATCTCCATCTTTTGGTAGGGTGTCATTTATGCTTTAATGACATCAGTGTAGAATTTCAGCATTCTTATACTGAAAATGCCTATCATATACAAAAAACATTATGGCACTTTTAGTATAATATGCCTATAGTAGTGGTATTATTTGATGGTCTGCTTTTACATTGCTCAAGTAAGTTTTTAAGGATAAATGCATCTGCATCACATACTAGTCCTGGGGCTAGTAAATGGGATTACTTGCTGTCAATAAGGCGAGCAGGCTTTCATCTCTGGTTATGATGGTCCTGATCCAGTATCACTGAAGTAGAAAGAAGTGTCACATTTATGACTTCAATAGGAGCACAAGTGATCTCTGAGTCCCAGTTCATCAAACCTCCTGTTTGTCTGGCACTGGGACACACTCTTGTGCTGTAAGTGTTTGGCTCAATGGGGTTGGGTTTGCTCAATTGTCATTTCGGAACAGAAGTCTGTTCTCTGGGCTTAATTCTAGCTGGTATCCACACTCCTCTTGCCTGTGCCCAAAGGAACAACCAAATCAAATATTGTCTTGCATTTTTAAAGCTAAATTCAGGAAGTCCGCCTCTAGTCCCATATGACCAAGCTGCAGCCAAGGGCGCTGCTTATGGAGTGGTGTTACAAAACCGTGTCTGCCTTTGCTGTTTCCATGCAGCACTATTGCATGGAATTACAGTAACACTGCATATTAGGCTACTGTTTATTGGATTTGGTGAGATTTGGTGTGCCAAACGCATGTCCACTTCCTGTTCATCCAACATGACCAACGCTTATGAACTGGTGCAGAAATATTTCTTTTATTTAGAGTAACTTGTTCTAAATGCCAGAAATATCCTGAAGTGGGATTTTTTTTTGATGGAACATAGGTCATTAGAAAGAACTGGTTTGTATGTTTTATTAGTGAGTAAGGCAGGAAATGCACATTGTGTCTTTCTAGTAATGGGCACTTCATTCAGAGTATTATTTTCTGATGTAAGATAGTTTTATGAAAGTTTTTTAATACTGCATTATACACTTATGAAAGTGTGGTTTTTTTAAATTGCATTATATTGACTCTTTCATATTCTATACAGTCATGGTTTGCATATTCTTTTGACTATGCATTAATTTCCTCACTGAAAACACAAACAAGCTGGCTTTCCAGCTAAAACATGAGATGCATTCTCTGGGCTCGTGTAACCAGTAAGTATCCTTTTCAAAAAGTAAATACTTGAACAAAACTCACTGAGAGAATAAAAAGATTAATTACCATTAAAACCTTATTTTTATGATATTAAATGCTTGTATTTAAATTGGCTGGGTGCATAAGGAGTCTTTGGACCATAGTGAAATTTGAGAAGTAGGGGATAGGTGAATGTATCACATCACAATAGAATGTATCCTTTAATAATGACATCAGTTTCGCATCCACTAATGTAGTTCGAGTGCTTAGGTTATTTAACTCCAATGGACCAAGCTTTCAAATCCATTTAATTATCTATCTCCTTGGTGTTCTTTTGGGAACGACATGGCATGGTCTTGGGAAAATTGAGCCCTTTTAATTCTGCTGACTTCCGTAACAGTCGGTATCCACCACTTCCAGGTCAGTCTTGGCATCTGCTGTGGGAGTCCTTGTCATGATGTTAGTTACACAAACATCTGGTCACAACTCGGGCCTGCAGCCAATGTGTGTTGCATATACAGGCTCTTTGATTCTTGAAAGAATGTCTTGAAGCTTTGGGTCTAGCTTGACATTAAATCTTACTTGGTTTTAATACAGAGTATTAATTGTGACATGTTTTCACCAATTCTAGGGTAATTTATTTTCATAAACCTGTGGATGATAACTCACTAGTTAGCATACAGTAAAGCTCTTTTGTTCTTCATTTAGATTAACTCATATAATATAAAAGTGCAAGTCTGCCACTGTAAGAAATACTTTTACATATGTTTGGAAGAAGATGCTGGTTGTTCAGAGAAAACAGGCGCTTCAACTGAGATGCTGGGATTCTGATCCCGTGATACTTGGGAATAGTTACTAACTAGGCACACAACAAAAGCATAGAAGTTTTGGCACATTTAAACCCTCATTTTACCTTCAGACAGCATTACTGGTCTTTAAGCTGAACCAGGTGGGATATTCAAGTGAATAGGAGCCCTTCAACTAACGTGCATTGTTCAGCACACACCTGTCTGTGTATTTGGAAAAGAAAGCCTTGTTTTGCTGCTGAGGCAGCTACAAAATGTCAAGATAATCTTAATTTATCCATTAAAAATGTAGGCCCATATTTAAGAGTCATCAGCAATAAAGGAAAATATACTGAATCATTTCAAGTGCATGCTAATCATTTAATGTAATAAATGGAGCAACTCTAATTATCTCCCGAGGAAATGATTTCACACTAAAACAATGGAAATGAAGAGGTTACTTTGGGAGCATTATACACAGCTGAAAATTACTCATGTGAATCTAGAGGATATTTCAAATAAATAGAAAGGATTGCTTATGCCTTTTCAGTAATCATTTAATGCTATGAGAGAAACACTAAACGATGGTAAAGATATTTAGCAATTTGCACTCGGCCAGCGAGGCTTTTACAGGTACCATTATACAACCAAGCACTGTTCCTTTCCACTGAGACACTGGTTAGCACAAGATCAATGTCATACCTACAGGTTCATAATGCAGAATAGTTGAAGAGTGAACAAGAACACATTTGTCCTTTATATTTATTAATTCCAGTCTGCATTAGAATTTATAGTTTTGTAACTGATAATATCTGTGAGCTTTTCCCTCAAGATTTCTGGGTTTCTTTATTTTTAAAAGGATAAATAATTTTTTTTTTTTCTTCCCCAAACTAAATCCCATGAAAGCTTATTTTGGAATTCAGCACTTTTTTAGTCAACAAAGAAGAAAATGAAAAGCAAACTTTTTGAATAAGATGTAAAAATTTCTCAGAGAGTGGGGTTAAAATTGAGTTTAATGATTCAGTCCATTCCCTCCTAGGGAACTGATTTCACTGCAAGCTAAAATGTTTTGTTAAATTATGTTCTTCAGTTGCTTGGGTGTTATGTCTCTCTTGGAGAAGCACATGAAATGAGCACTATCCTCCTAGGCATTTTAAAAACACATCCACATTAAATAGAATATATATACAGTGGTTGAGCATACAGTCTTTTTAAACTAGATAACAAAATGATTTTGACTTGTTTTAAAAATCTTTTTCCTTAAATGGCTCTAAAGCTAAGACTAAAAGATAGATAATGTGGACTGAAAATTTTCCCCCTTGCTTTCAGTTTCTTAGAGAACAGCACATTATAGGTACTTTCCTTTGTGCAAGAATCACATCAAATGCCAGGAAAAATACATCTGTTTTGGCTACATATTTAACAGCATGCATTCCAGAATCATCAATTTGTCTTTATTAATACATCAAGTGCGGTTTGTTTAAAATGTTTGTCTGTTCCATTGCCATGCTACTACAGATATTATTAAGCTTATACTTATTACTAAAATTGGGTAAGATAGAAGGAAATACAGCTCTTCTACCTAGTGAGAGATATGACCTAGTTCAAGACAAATTAATGCATGGCGATTCTAAAAGCATAAACAGATGACTGCAACTTTTTGAAGGGCTGCATTTATTCTGCAGCTGACATGAGTATTTCACAAGAGACTAGACAATTGTTTTTTATCATAAGATTACCGTTCATCATGTACAAGAAAACAATTGTTATCAGGTATGAACTTAATTGGAATCAACTGTAGCAGTCTTTACAGGAATTTACTGAAATGTCTGCCATTCAGAGCTGGCTTACCATCGTATTCTCTATGGAATAGTTGACCACAGGATTCTCATTCACAAACAGCCAGGTTAAACAGTTAAATGCTAGAAAATCCTGCATAGCCCTGTGGGAAATTTCACTTTAATCCCGAACTTATAAGAGGACAATCAAAGCCCAAAGCCTGGGTAACAAATCTGATCCTCTGTTGCAATCTGTGTCCTCATGGGAAGGAGAGAGATGCTCCCTGTACAAGCCTGAGATGGATAAATACCTAAATGATGAGATAGATGGGGAATGCAGAAGAAGCGTCTGGCTTCAGCCATTCGCTTCCAATTTTACATTACATTGTGAAAGGCAATTCTTGTGCAGCTCGGGAACAGCCAGTCCTGATTACTATAAGTTGAAGTGTGGCTTAAGGAATGATTAATGACAGTGTCAGGAGAAAACAAAGCACAATGAGAGTTATCTCTAATCCACCTGCTTGCAGATGCTATAGTAAGGGAATGAAAATGGCCCCGGCGAGCCCTGATAATAAAAAAATCAAAATAGAAAGGTGCAAAGCTGTAGATATGTATTAATCTGATATATAAAAACTAGGTCTTAGCTTGAATAAAGCATTAGGCATGAATGGAGCCCCATAGGTGATAGATATTAGAGCATAGTGGACTTCACATTGTCTGTATTTTTTAAATCAAACAGAACTGTTCCCTTCAGTATTGCCTTTGACATTAATAGGTTGGTATTTGAAAAGTCACAGTTCACTAGATGAGCAGGCTTGTGAGTTCAAGCTCATTAAACAAAACCTCTTTTTGTTGTTGTTCGGAAACAGCGGCACCACACCACCACCTCGCGGC
>NW_010145549.1:64135-75640 GCF_000699245.1 Pterocles gutturalis | reverse complement strand
GGGGGGGGCGGCCGCCCGCCGCTCCCGCTCCAGCCACCTACAGCCACATAACGCGGAATTAGAAAATCTACTTTCTTTTTGAAACGCAAACAGTTTACGAGCTCCTTCAGCGAGCACAATACATCTGAAAGGCAGCTAGGCCATTTCAAAGAGTTCTCGGTTAGTTCTCCAGCCGTTCCGGGCAGGTTTGCTCTGATTCCAGACTGCAGCTATGGCAGAAGTAAGGGGGTCACTGCTTGCAGCTATGACTGGACGTGCGCATTATGGTAGTTTCCTTCAGCTGGATTGCAGCTGCTCAGCTTCTCTCCCCTCCTGATCTATCCGTCTTCCTAAACTTCACATCCACTGGGAAATCTGCACAAGCTGTGTAGTGAGCTGAGACCTGGGAAGATTCAAGACATGGAGCTGTGAGACACACTCTGCCAGCTCAGTGCACGGCGGTGCTCATCAGACAGGGTACGTCTCTTCAGATGCGTACCAGTGACAGTCTGCTGTCTGATATGAATTGCATTGTTCACATATGAACTACTTGCTTGCTTTGCAGGTTTCATCTACTGAAAGGTAGATTTCGCATCATTCTAGAGAGAATACCACTGTGACTTTTACTGAGTTAGAATTGTTCAAATTCAAGGCACACCATAAGGTTTCCTAAAACACTGAAGCTACCCAGGAATCTAAACTTTTTTATTCTTGTTGGGACATAGGTTCCCCCTGTGTCACCAAGGATACTTTGAAAATTTTAACCATCATCATGCAAGTCAGGAATACAGACTGAAACAGAATACTTCCTGAGACCTGCTTCTGCATCAGATTTAAAGCTATTGCCTCTCATTGCCAACAGAGAGGGAATTATTTGGCCCCACTGAATTCAGAAACAAAAGTCTCATTGATTTAACTGGGTCAGGATTTCATCCCAATGGTTTTTCCTCCCTCCTTTTTCTTACTATGACAAGCAACAAGTTAAACGTTAATTTATATTTCATGGAAGTGTTTTAATATGGAAAAATCTAATGAAGATTTAGCACTCAGTTTCTAATGAGGCTGACATAACTGTTGAAAGAAAGCAAATACATTATTTTAATTAATATCAATTCATAAGTGCCCCTGATTTATATATTAAACAAAAAAGAAAGTGTCTTGTCATACACTAGTATTTATACTGTATTCAACCATCATTTACTTAGAATCTTTTTTTTTTTTTTTCATGTAAAGGGTATGATGGAAACTGCCATGTAGAATTGTACAGCTGCTGCATATGCTATAAGTACTGTGATCACATCACCCTGATTTTTCTGATGAGGCGTCTCAAATCAGTTCTATCCGTGTGTCTTTGTCTCCACCTAACACCTCCTCCTATCATAATAATCATACTGTATGGTTTAAAGCCTAAAGCTTTTGTATACTGTATTTTCTTGATAACACCAGGGAGCCAGACAGTTTCTGTGCTATAACGATACATTGTTATAGGCAGCAAAGGGTCTCAGTTGAAAAATTTTTGATCAAGGTATTCAAACCAATGAAAATCAGGCATTTTACAGATGAAGTTTTGATTAGTCCATTTTATAATCTGACAAAAAAAAAAAAAAAAAAAAGAGATCTGGCTACATGTTTGGGCCCTGATTTATTTTCCAGGCATTAGGGTTTCGGGATATTTATTCAAGCTAAAGTTTGGAGTGGAACAGAACAGAGTGGAACAAGTTATGAATGCATTTGGGAATGTTTTTACCTGTGTAACAGAGCAAAACAGACAAACGATTTAACCAAGAAAAAGAAGTGTTGTAACTATGATGTTTTATATAGTCATAAAAGATAAGTTAAAAATATGAAAAGTGGTGTGTCAGCATCATTAGACAGACACTTCACTGTGAAGATGGGATAGGCTGAAGATCACTTTCAGATGAATGCAAAAGCATTTAAGGGTTAACTTCTGTGCTAGCATCACAGTACTGAAAATATGAAGGTACCATTGTCAAATGGTTGTCTGAGGTGCTTGTATACCCGTCTCTCATACTCCTCGTTGCTTCTCTGTTTTCCTCTTTTTTCCAATTAAATGTTTTGCTCCCTTCAACCTCATCCTCCCCTCTCATGACACCAGTTTCTCTCTTGATCCTGAGCAACCCTCAGGAACTTGAAGGTTTCCTTTAAAAGATTGCACTGAGCTTTCAAATACCTCCTCACAAGCGTGCTACCTTTGGATGAAATCCTGGTGTTGATGCACGCTCTATTTTAGGTCTGTCTTCCTGCTTTCTTTACAACATGTGCACCCAGGGATTTTCAAGCGGGATTCCGTTCTGAATGTACAGTTCCTGAAAAACATTGAATCCTCATATCGCACCCTGTAAGGTCTGAAGGCAGCAGCAAACTCAACAGAGATTTACAGGCTATCACAAAATGTATTTTAACGGAAGCTCAGAATCCTGTTATGTGGTGTTAAAGGCAAGGGATGAGAGAAGCTAGAGGATTAGAAGATCAAACTTCTGAAAAGGGGGTTCAGATTGATTTTGGACACGACGGAGATATAAACTTGCTCTTTTCAACCTGATTTTGTACAAGCAGATTCATCTCTGAGCTGGTAGGGGTGACATCTTTTATTCAGAAAACTCCTTAACCAGTTATTTAAAAAGATTCTGCATGACTGGTTTTTCTGGACAAAACTCATTCCACCCTCCAAAGTCAGAAACCAGCCAAAAGCAAGAATTAATAATTTACGAAGGTCAGCTAGCCTGGTTCTTGCAAAATCAAAATAAAATCCTGGCTCAAACAGTCCTTTATATTACTAGATCCAAAGCTGAGCCCTGCACATCAAAACTATCCCTACAACTGTATTGCATATCTGCCTAAACTCCCTATCTTCTACTGTATGTATCTTCCTATCCCTAAATTGCATGGTGGTGTTGATTCAGTCATAGTTACTTGTGATAATATGCTTGAGGAGTAGGTGAATTTTGTTTGTTGCCTGCAGAGGACACTCAGATTAGCGCCTGGTGGGGAGTTTAAAATAGAGTATGTAGAAATAGAGCTACACTCACTTCTTGTAAACCAAAGCAGCACCCAAATTACTTGCTGGTGTGGAGCCTTCGTTGAAGTTATGCCGTGTACAGAGATGCTGCCATGGAGCAGTTTGGTAGTAAGCAATTGACTCACTACTGTCACTGCTCTATGGAGCATCCTGAGACAAGAAGTAGTATGGTACCTTGGTAACTTCAGTTAACAATCCTAGCAGCTTATGTGAGGTAATGCTGAGATCCCTATCTAAATTGTGTGCTAGGACTGTTATTTAAAAAGACCTGAATATGTTTCAATATATCGGATAGTGACTTAAGCCATCTCCTTCGACATATGCCAACCTACAGCAAAATAAGGACTTCTCTGTAGATCTTAGCTAGACGGTGTAATATCAAGTTCAGTTGTATTTACCTTAATTAATAATAATTCCAGTCATTTATGTGGACACTGCTCTTGCTGTGGCTGCATAAAACAATAATAAAGAGCCATACAAACATTTGGAAACAAGCTTACTCCCTAGCGTTCAGTAGATGCTGAAATTCAGTGTACTTCAATGCTAATTTGAGTCCTTGCTCTCTGTAGTTTGAGGATTGTGTGTGCGACTGTTCATGACAAAGTATCTGCCACTGCAGTACAGTGTTCAGAATTCTTGTGAAAGAATCCCAGTGTCAACAGCTGGTCCATACACAGTTTATGATAGACTGAATGTCTTGGCTAGATATGTGATTTTCTTTAGGAGTACATCTACAACATGTACAGCAATTGTCAACAACATGTCAGTATAAGGCCTGGTATACTCCTCAAGGGAACCACCTACAACAGTATAAACACATTTATGCTGATAACTTAGTCCATGCTGTAGCCCCTTGTGTGTTCAGAACATTTAAAAGAACCTACGTTTTTACTGAGTGATGTGAGGTGCGTAGTCTGGAAAAGAAGCAGAAAAAGAGCATAAGATGAGGGTACCTCAGATGCATTTAGCATCTGCAAATGAAAATCAGCATTCACCCTCATAAATGAATTTCCATGTGATGTTCCTTCCTTCTCTTTTGTTAAGCATGAAGCTTTTTTTCCTTTTCTCTTTTTTTTTCCCCCCACTTTCTAAAGCTAGTGGTAGATCTGCTCCTGGCAGTATGTTATGTTCAACCATTAGTTTATTTTTTAAGACTAAGAAGAGATATTTCTACATTATAAATTATTTATAAACATAAGAACAAAGGGAGGCTGTCAGGGCTGCTGGTACTTTGAGAAAACAAAACAAAAAAAAATATTATGAATTTATGAAGAATACAATTTTATGAAGTGGGGTAACGCGACTACTAATTATTAACGTTCATCTGCAGACAAAGACCTGAAAGGATAGGATTAGAGGGATACATTTACATCTGTCTGTCACAAAAAGAAATCTCATTAAAGGTTTACTAGACTGTCACAAAACTTCTTCTAATGTTAAACTTGAGGGTCTCATGGAGGAGAGGAATATCTCACTTTTGGCCCATTCAATAAAGGGATATTAAAAAAAAAAAAAAACTAGTTTAAAACAGTTGCATTTTTAGTAAGAGCTTCAGCTAAATCTCCTTAGGTGACACAAAGGTTCATATGCCATGGAAAAAGTTTTACATGTCAGTACAAGTTTCAGCAGTTTCTATTTACGCAGCCGTGTGTACTTTGAGACATGATATGACTGCCACAGCAATCACTTTGTGAATAGCATTCATCATCTGGACGCTTCTTTTCATCTATAAAAAGAAATCTGCAATAGGTTGCTTTGACAATTCAAGATGCTGAGCCACAGTTTCTCTGCTTTAAAGAAGCAGACATTAAGGTTAAATACATTAAAAGTGCACAAAAATAAACACGCTGTGTATGTACAATATGTTGACAATAGCAAAACTTCAATCTACTGTAGTTTTTGATCAAAGAACTGAATCTGTGGAAAAGAAATCCTGAATCTAGCTAAAGGTGTCATTTTATTTTTCATGGGAAACTAATTTATATTGAGCACACATCACTGAGGAAAAATCTAGAACACTTCTATATTACTTGAGTCGTTGTACGTGGCTGTATTAGTAAGGTACTGAGACAGCTACCCTTAGGATTATGCATATCTTTTTCTATAATTGTATTCTAGTTGATTTTATTGTGATTTATACACTGGGCTGATTAACATATGAAATGGCTTGTAAGGGAGAAAGTTTTCATCTTGAGCATTTTGTTAGAGGTAATCAAAAGTAGCAAAGAAAAACAAAGATTCCTCTAGATTTGTCCCTTGCCATGTAGGGACAGTCCTCTGCAGTGTACGAACCAAAGCAAGGTTAAACCTTTGAGATTCAGCTGTTCCAGTTAGTAAGGATTTTTTTTCAGGTTTTGGGGCAGATTCAAAGAAAAACTAGAACTCTAACCTCTGATTTTCCACTCATTTGTTTTTCTAGATCCAGAGTGGAGAATATTCTCCAGTTTATATTTTCAAACCTGACTGATGATTATTGTTTTCTACTTTTGTAGGCAAAAGTTGAGACAGCATAAAAAAGGCCTGATTTTCAGAGGCTAGTTCCCAAGGTCTGCTAAAGTTTCAGCTCTCTAGGTCTCTCAGCTTGGGCACCCGAAACAGATGCATCCAAATGTAGGCCCATATGTTTGAGCATGTTGCACCACTATATATGCACTCCCTGGCACTGTTGAAGGCATACATTCCCTGCAACCCTCCTACGCTCCTCCCTCTGTTCTGCTCCATTTAGGTCTGTGCGCATAGTCTAGATTTCAGGTAACCTGAATGAAAAAGTTCTTTTTATTCCAGTAAATAAAAATTTAGATGGTCAAGACTGGAGCATAGGCAGTAGCCTGCCTTTGAGCATGTGAATTCCCTGTGCATGCCGTATTCAGTCACCTGCAGAGGACACTGGCATTGAAAGGAAGTGCAAAAATGATGGCTTGTGAAACAGAGTTATATAAGCAGTAATAACAAGATTTTTTTTTCTGAATATATATATTTCCACATTTTCCTTCACTCAAAGCTTCTTTTACTGAATGCAACTGTATAATCCACCTGAGCTATAAAGGTAACAAAGCAAAACTATAATTGCAACTTTGGTAAGTACCTTCATACATTCTTGAATGATCTTTCAAAAAATAAAGTAAAACCCATACAGCACTGTCCAACAGAAAAACCCTTAAAATACTGGAAAAAAAAATTAACAGTAAAAATGTGAAATTATAGATTTCAAAAACAATTGGACTCTTATTCCTCTTTTCTAATCACATATCTTCCAGACAGCTCTTCTTTATGTCCTTTTTGCAGTTCTTGCTTGATATTTTAGAGCACAAAAATCTGGTTCAGCAAAGGATACTATTTAAGAGGGCCAAAAGTATTTTCTTTCTTGTGCTCCCTATCATACAGTACATTAGCAATAATTATATTCTGAAGAACAGAAACAATATACAATCATTTCATAAGGGATTAAATTTCACATCTTTACAGTTGGAAGTCTAATTTTCTGTTACTCACAAGGCAGGTACAG
The DNA here is from genome assembly GCF_000699245.1 of Pterocles gutturalis. NCBI lineage: Eukaryota > Metazoa > Chordata > Aves > Pterocliformes > Pteroclidae > Pterocles > Pterocles gutturalis. The sequence goes on along the minus strand of NW_010145549.1, from coordinate 69,116 downwards.
AAAGCCAATTTGGGAAGCAAATGGTGAGAGGTTTAAAAAGCTACACTAAAGCTACAGTTGAATATTTACTTTACACCTGTTTTCCAATACATATACACACACACATATGTATGTATTAAAAGTAAGTGGAAAATAAAACCTTTGTTTCTTTCTAATTTAATTTTTTACCTGGGAATTGGATGGCTTGCATTTTTGCATCTGAAATAAACATGTCTGGGAAGGGTAACCACATTAAATACTTTTCCAGTCTCCAGATAGAGCAGCGTTAGTGAAAAGCTACTTATAACTGAGGATTTCTGTTAAATGCAAATTATTGTAGTTAATGGCTATATAAATATGAAAAATATAATACACTTTTGTATATTGCTAATATTTGCTGTTATAACGTACATTGCTGCAAATAAAACAGTTGCACTTCAAACACATTTTCTTTATGGCTTAAAGCAATTTATTAGTAAAATGTTCTTATTTTTATATAATAGGAAAATATGTAGTGTAGACAAGCAGATAACAAAATAATTGCTGAAATTTATCAAAGGCAGGACTTTCGCAAGACAATTATTGAATCTTACCAGAGTTTGGAATCTGACTCCAGAAGGATCTGTTTTCAAGTGTTTGTGCCTAGTTCCTTCTCTGAAGTGAGCCCTTCACTGTCTCTGTGCAAGGGCATGATTTACAGTTCTAGAATATACTTTCTGTTTGCAAGCAAGCTAAAACTTGTGGGCACCCCACACAGCTGGTCATGTTTAAGCCTGACTCCACAGCAGTGCTAACTGCAATTACACAGATAGTACATGTGCATGGTGCTGCGCTGACCCCAGACAGTCCGCTCTTCTCTGCCAGGAAGAAGTCTGCACAGCTATGGTGCTCGGTCATTTTTCTGTCTCCTGACAACAATTACTTGTGGTGAATTTTATCACAATTTCAATGAACTGCATAGTTGCTTCTACTTCTTGTTCCATGCTTTACATTATTTTCTGTATTGTATTGACATGGATAAGTTGTGAGGTGGAGATACTCATGTTCCTAAGTAGACATGCAGGATGTTGATAAGGGCAGCAAGTGGTAAGTTTTGCTGATTTACATGCCAGGGTAGGATAATAAACAATGAACTGTTGTTTACCACTATTATCTTTAAGAATCTGTTCATAAAAGCCCATTTCGTGATTTGTATTTGGCTTTGAAAAAGCAAACAAAGTAGCTGTGAATGGATATAAAATTAGGTGTAAGAAAACCAAAAGTAATCAGTCAAACCCTGGCAGATGTGTGCAAAGTGAAGACAGGAGCATGGATCATATGTATAAGACTGGGGCATTTGGGTGTGATGTGGCCAGTGAAATAATAGTGTTTGAGGTTTGAATTCTGGAACTGCTCGTGCGTACACACAGTCTGACTAGGAAACACTCCTGTTTGGGATTTGACTCCTGAAGCTTCTTTGCAACCTTATGGCACAACATTGAGTGGGTAAGCCTCTGCTTTTGCTTACTTGTCAGATATTCTAGAAGGCTGGAAGGTTAGAAGACTCAAATTTTCAATGAACTAGTTTTAAGAAAGGTTGAGGCATTTATCTAGTTCAAAAGTGTAGGTATAGATTCTTATATAAATTCCAGGGTTGTGGTGGACATACAAGCAACACATTCTGCCTGTTTTAGTAGTAATGTTTTCCCTCCTGGAAAAGAAAAATGCAGTTTCTAATCCTCCCAAGAATATCTAAATGGTACCATGAATTTCCAGTGGGAACTCTACTAAGGACAGCAATTTTAGAGGTGCAAAGCAACAAAGAACTTTGTGCAATTAGTGTCTCTCATGCTTATGAATGCTTAGGAGTTCCAAAGGATTTCTGAAAGAGGTCCATTTGGTAGACAAGGAAATTGAAGCACTGCTCCGCGCAATGACTTGTTAAGGCTCAACTGCAGGTAAATAGTCACACTACCAACAGAAGACAGGCTGTTCCTCAGGTTTCTCAGGTACTGGATACAGTAGGCCAAGCCTGTTGTTACTCACTGCTTTAAAGTATTACAGATGTTCTGAACCGTGCTCATTACTGCAGTCTTGATTTTTATTTAATTATTAACAATGACTAGTGGAAACTAATTTTTGAAATTCAGTGGAGCTACTCAACAGTAGAACTTGAATTTTATAATACCTTTTAGATACATTTTCAATAATGAAGCTAATGTCACTGAAATTATTTAGATGTATTGTTTAGATTCTGCAAACACTGGCAATTCTAATGTCAAGCTAGGAAGTTCTTCTAAAACAAGTGTTCTTGTATATTCTTGTACATTGTATAGGAAGTCAAACTAGGTGATCACAGTTAGCCTATCTGTCTGCATAATCTCTGAATAATGTGGATATGTGAATACACCAAAACATTGTTTTACGTTAAGAGTAACGATATGCATTTTGCATGTTATATCTCATTGTCTAGTGACAGACTTTATACTTCTGCTTAGTATGCTGTAAAGTGGGAGAAGATTTCTAAAATATTATTGGAAAGCAATTAAAGTTCCTGCAGAGTTCACTGGGCTTTATACTGAAAGCTTTCAGTGCCCTCTTTTGGTATATAGCAGGGATTGCAAGCAGGCTTTGTTTTTTAAAACAACATTTTAGGGAGGCACAAATCTCCAAATTATGGGACTCGTGTGGTAAGTGGTTTTGCCCACAGAAGAAACATTGCATTTCATATGAAGTCTCATTATATGGAGTACCTTGGCACTAATATTGTGTATACAATAGGTTCATGCTTTGCCTTTAATTTCTCAAAGTATTGGATTTTGATTGTGATCCTTCAAGTATATATGCTTAAAGGTAACGTACCAGGAATGCATATGTGCAAGGAAAACAGAATTACAATTCACGGAATTTTCTCCTGAATTTAACGCTATAGTTATACCGTACTGTCTCTATCCTGTAGCATGGAGACTCACTTATCGAAACTGTAGGTAGGTTCTAGTTCCAACATCTACATAGCAGTAAAAGGTCAAAATAATTTATTTTAAGAATATACAGCTACAAATGTGGAGATTGTATAATTTTAGCTGATATCTCTGTGTAGTGCCATCCAGTTATATGTAGTATACTTCTATCCGTGTTTCTGGCCGTCTAGATCAGCAATGCTCTAATCTGTGTAACTTTCCTTTCTGCTGATTCCTCTTCTGTTTTTTATTTTGGGTCCTTAACCTGACTTATAAAGACAAAAGAATTTATCTTATAATTTCTTCTTTCTCAGTAACACTTGCTATTATGATATTTTGAATAATATTTAGAGTTATTGCTAGTCATTAACCCCAAATGTGTGCTGTGTGAGAATGAATCTCAGAGGTAGTTAACGAAATAGTTAATATCAGTTTTAAGTAATATTTTCTACCAAGCAGATTAAGAAAATGAGTAGGAATTGTCGATTTAGAGGGCATCAGTAAAAGACTGGTTTTTTCTTTAAATTTTACCTTTCAGTTAAAGGAACATTATTGCTGCAGGAAAGAAGAGGTTTACTGAAAGTACACATTCAACAAATACAGCAAAAAACTACAAGGGAGTGCTTTGTATGTTTTTTTTACTGCACCTTAGATAGTCTTCATGGATGTCCTTATATCCTTCTACACAAGTCAGTCTCTGTTTCTTTGATCACGTCAAAGCTGACCAAGTGAAAAATTATTCAGCTCTTCCTTAGCAGGTAGTCCTACAGAGTCCCAGTTTCTTTTCCCATGAAGGACATTTGAATCAAAAACCTTTTTCAAACAGGTAAAAGTATGAAGATTTTAGTAGGAAGTGAGTATGTCTCACAACATCTGCTTCCAGGCCTTCCTCATAAAAGTAATGGTCTTTGTATCTGCTCATTGCTGTTGGTATTATCTCTAAAAGCACGAGCTGCAATTTTAACTAAAACTAGCTGAACAGCAATTGAATATAAATGACTATAACTTTGCAGACGTAACATCAGTACTAGCTTTATGTGCAGACTGAGGGCAATAGGGCACATTGTCACATCAATTTTTAATCAGGATTCTCCAATTAAATCAATGGACAGTACTGTTTAAAAGTCAATAGTACAGTAAAGCCCGGTACTTGGCTCAAATCGACAGATTTAGAGTATAGTCAAATTTGGGCTGACTGTAACATAAATAATAGAAGTTGTTTTCAAGTGCTCTCAATCATTTAGCTCATTCTAAAATGCAAAGTTATGAACAGGACACCTGATGATGCAGTTAGACTCCATTTGTAAATACATTTCCTCTAATGTGGGATGCCATGTATTATTCATAATATGGTGAAGTGCCAGGTAGTATGGAGCAGAAAAGGCAGTTTTGTAAGCAGGTAGGAGGCAGAGAAGTAATTTGTAATAGTCACAAATTATTGTTGGCTAAGCAAGAAAAGTAGAATAATTAGTATAGTATAGTATATTAAGCAATTTTACTATCTTTACTGATATTCCTGTGCAACAGCATTTTTTTTTAGTAAAAATTATTTTTAAGTTCTCTCACATACCATTTCCAAGTAGCTAGTATTGTGGCAATTTTAAAAATATTTCTTGTCTTTGCATACTAATGAGGGAAATATTATATGGCATTGTTACCTAGCATTAGATAAAACCAGAAAATATTAAACATGACCACTCCAGAGTATGGACAACAGCTGGAAAAAGAAATAAAGATGCTGTCAGGGACAAAATAAAGTTAAGTGTTCCTTGAGCAAAGCAGAAACTAATAAAGAACAAAAAGGGTAGTTCTGGTAAGGAGAATTTACTGGCGCCTACCTAGAGATTTGTTTATTAGTACAGTAGCATGTTAAAAATACTTTTATTGAGGATCAAAGAACACTCCAGAAAAGTTGAGGTATAAAAGATTTTTAGACTACATTGATTACTAGTGGATCTGTGTTCTCAACTAACAGCTCAGCCCTTAAAGCTGAGAGTACCAGGAGTGTCCACTTGTGACACCAAGAGCAGTCTGTTTCAGCAACAAAAAAAAAAAAAAAAAAA